>NW_020954556.1:44366020-44426174 GCF_900497805.2 Vombatus ursinus | reverse complement strand
TGTAGGGTTCTGGCAGCTTACCTGTTGTTGGGCTGGAATCAGCAAGGCTGGAATTTTCGGCAACTCTAGGTTGCTTTCTTCAGCTCCTTTCAGATGAATGTCGCAGGGTGTTTATCTGCCTGGGGCCTTTTGTAGTGCTGCATCCCTTATATTTGCTGAGGCACTGGGAGACCCCTTTGCTACAGAATGTGAGGCACCAGGATAGCCTCCTGGTGTGCTAAAGTGGAGCTTTCTGCTAGCTGGCTGGGGGGCCTCCTTTTTCCTACTGCTTCCCTTCTCCCAGGGCAAGAGGGGCCTTTCCTGTTAATCCCTCAAGCTACCTGGGCTGCTGCACTGCTGCTCCCCATCTTTCTTCTGGTTCAGCTGTTCTAGGGTTTTTCCTGGGGCAATATTTTCTGGACTTTCAGAGGTTGATAGGGGAGGGTGAGAGCTATTACTTTTTTACTCTGCCATCTGGGCTTCCAGAAGTGGGAATCCCTAGGCTTTTTTTTTTTTAACATCACAAAAAACATTCCAATAAATATTTAGTCTAATTTCTTTCTTTGATTGCTTTGTTTCACACGCTCAACAGTGGCATCTCTGGACCAAGGAATATGAACATTTTAGTAACTTTTTTGAGCATAATTCAAATTTTCCTTCCAGAATGGATAGACAAATTCACAGAATCAACCTACGTCAAATTATTGCACCTGTCTTTCCACAACCCCTTCCACATTGACTATTTCTATCTTCTATCATCTTTGTTAGTTTTTCTCATTGTGAGGCAAAAGTTCAGAGTTGTTTTAATTTTCATTTCTCATATTATCAGAGATTTAGAGTCTCTTTTCTGTGATGCTTAACAGTTTGTACTTATTTTGAGAACTGTTTGTTTATATTGTTTGACCAACTTATTCATTGGGAAATGGCTTTTAGTCATTTACTTGTGTTAATTCCCTTTGTATTTTGGATAGTAGTCTTATGCATTTTAGCTCATTGAATAATGCTGAGTCCTCCCACTCAGAATCCATATACCCTTAATTTATATACAGTTTTAACAAGTTTAGTTATCTGAGGTTGAATCCCATATAGATGCAAAACAGTAATTCTGAAACAGGGAGAGTGGTTGCTAAAGGCAGTGAGAAGAGTGACTTTTGACTTTCTCATAGCAAGAGAGGAAAGAAGACATCTACAAAAAGAACTCATTATTATCCATAAAATATTTTTGGGACATTTAGCGTGGGGACAAAAAGCCCTACAAGCCTCAATGGACACTGCGTATCACTGTTATGGCACATTAAAATAATTGATGTTCATAATGATGATTATAAACCATCAAGAAGAAGCTCACTAATGTTTAGTGTACTCTATCAAGGCAGAACATTGTGTAACACATTTTAGAAAAATTTCTATCCCAAATGGTTAAAATGAAAACAAAAATGTCTATTGACTGATATTAAAGGCAATAAATCAGAACACTTATCTTTTCAGAAGTACTTATTTCCTAAGTAGTCAGATTTTGCCAACAAGTTAATGTAATAATACTTTTTTCTTTTTTTCACCCATCTTGGACATTTTATCTTCAATTTGTCTCTTTTTATCACCATGACTTTCCTAAAAAACATGATAGAATTTTAGAGCTAGAATATTCTTTGAGGATCATGTAGTCCAACCCCTTTTTTACGTATGAAGTATTCGAAGGCCCAGAGGGGAAAGTGACTTGTTTATCTCCATGCTTTTGCTAAGGCTCCTCTTTCCTCCTCCCTCTTCTCTCTGGGAATGTTTCTTATGATCATTTATCTTTCTTAGAATCTCTAGATTCCTTCCAAGAATCACTTGAACAATTTTAACTGGGCTATTTTACACTTGTACATTTGTAATCTGCTTTCTGTGCACGTCCCTTTTCCATAGCCTTTTGTTTGGTGGACTCTGACTCCAGCTTCTCTGGTTTACTCTTGAGATATTTTGAGCATCTTGTTTCCCTCCCTTTTCTCCCCTTTTGCCAAAGAGAAGTTATCTGAGTATGCTGTATCTAGACTCAGTATTGCCTGCCACTGTTAGCTTTCCATCTTTTCCACCTTTATTAGAGAGCCAGGTGGCACAGGGAACAGAGTACTGCACTTGAAGTCAGGAATATTTGAATTTAAATCTGGTGTCAGACACTTATTAGCTACGCGATCCAGGGTAAGTCACTTAACTTCTGGTTGCCCTCAGTCTCTTTAATAATAAAATGGGTATAATAACAGCACCAACCTTACAGGGTTGTCGTGAGGATCAAATGAGATAATAATGGTAAAGCATTTAGCACAATGCCTGGCATATTGTAGGCACTACACCATATAAATGTTTATTCTTGTTTCCCCTTTCAATCTTCATTCCATTTTTCTCAAATTTTATGTGTATTTTTCTGTGAGAGATCCTATGGGCCACGTATGTGATGGGTGGCTATATGAAGAACTTTGCTTTACTCCCCTTATCTCTTCACCTTCTTTTCTTTCCTTAATTATCCATTGACCTTGGGGATATTGGTCACACTGGTACATAACCTTCTTGGCCTAAAAGGCCATGGAAAATTGGAGTCTGTCTAACCTAAAATAGATTTCTTATTCCAAAAGATAGATAATATGGTGAGGCAGAAAGAGAAATGAATTTTGTATTAGAGTTGCTATGTTCAAATTCTGGCTCTCCTACTTTCCACTTATATGATTCTGGTAAGGTCAATCTAGCCCTCTGGGCCTTGGTTTCCTCAGAGTTAGACTGGGTGAATTCTAAAAGGTTTCCCTTTCCATGATTCTATGAAATAGCTTTGCTTTCTCTCTACTTTGCATATCTGGTGATTTATTTCACGAACCAGCCAATTATTTTGGCTGTTTTATGACAGACTACTGTCTGCTAGCTTCACCAGCCTTTATAGCACCAACATAGTAATACGGATACTAGTACCTTCTAATTTCTAATATTTCCCTTCTACTCTTTTAAAATTATTGTTGTTGACACTTCTTGTTCATTGCTCTGCTCAGGTCACCTTTCTCCAATATGCCACTGAAAACATCAGCCAAAGGTATACTTAGGTAGTTCTCAATTTCAGAGATACTGGAAAACAATGAAGCTTTTCCCTCAAGGAAAATTATCCTCTTTCATAATGAGGTCCTGCTGCTCACTTCTTGAGCTATGATGTTGACTTTAAATAATTAATTGATTTTTACTATGTTAACCAAAATCCTTGCCCCTCTCTGTGTTACTTTTCTTGTTCATGTAATAGTCCTGTAATCATTTCTCTAAAATTATGATCCTCTAAATTCTTCCAATATCTATATTTTCTCTTTCAGCACAATCACAATCTATTCATCCTGACCTTTTTGTCTTTATCTTACATGAGATAAGTTACACTAATTTAGAGCTGGAAGGTACCTTCAAACTAACTCCCTCATTTTGTAGATGAGCAAATTGAAGCTCAAAGAGGTTAAGGTACTCGTTCAGCTTCACACTGATAATAAATGACAGAGATGGGATTTACTCTTGTTAGTTTTCTTTATGGTATACCATACTACAGTATTCCTGTTTTTTGGAATTTGGATTCTCTCTCCAATGGGCCTGTTATCTTTTTTTTAATCTCTCCTTCTATTAATTTCTCTAAATTATATTAAGGATTGATGCCTGAAATGCATTTGAGAAACTGAATACAATAATCCTGAGACTCTCTTTGACATGATAAACATATTTTTATCATGTAACACCACAATCTCTGAAGATTCAAAATTGCAGGAAATCCAGAAGACAGTGTTTGTGTGTGTGTGTAGAAACCCACAATACACACCATATATAATATATACATACATATACATATGTATCTGTTTATATATATTTATGTATATGTATATACACATACATACACATATAATCTGTTATTGGTGTTTAGTTGTTTTCAGTTGTGTCCACCTCTTTGTGACCCTTTTTTGTTTTTTTTTTTTTGGCAAAGATACTGGAGTGCTTTACCATTTCCTTCTCCAACTCCTTTTACAGATGAGGAACCTAAGGCAAACAGGATTAAGTGATTTGCCCAGGGTCACATAGTTAATAACTGTCGGAGGCCAGATTTGAACTCAGAACTTCCTGACTCCAGGCCAGGTACTCTATCCATTGTGCTATCTAGCTGCCATATACACACATACACACAGAGTGTGTGTACATATACACATATGTATATATAATGTGTGTGCAATGTGTCTATATACATTGCATATATATATACACATGTGCATACAATGTATATATAATGTGTCTATACACATTGACTATATATATACATTGTGTATTTATATATATGTGTGTACATATATTGTATACATACAATTATGTATTCATATATACACATATCACACACATATAATTTTGTATACATGGATTATATATACATTATATATACAGTGTGTATCTATACATACATTATTTTTATATGCATACCTATATACAAGTATATACATATACATATTGTATATACAAATACACAGTGTGTAGAAGTAGACTGAGCTTTGTTACAAAAAGGTCTTATGAGGAGGACAATAGCCCAAAAACTTCATCTAGGGAAATGTAAGGTAGCATA
This sequence comes from Vombatus ursinus, assembly GCF_900497805.2. NCBI lineage: Eukaryota > Metazoa > Chordata > Mammalia > Diprotodontia > Vombatidae > Vombatus > Vombatus ursinus. Next base: position 44,421,595 of record NW_020954556.1, on the reverse strand, counting down.
GGCCAGTCGTAGAGCAAAGTATAACAGGTAAACTGTCTCAATCCTGTGCTGGTAACATTGGAAAATTTAGAGTGCTAGAGGATGGACTCTAGCTTGCTAGGTAGATTTTTCAATGGAATTTTTATGGCAAAACATGGATAAGACTCACACAAGAGGGAAAGGTAGAGATGGGTTCCAATATATACCATTGGAATGTGGGTCCACATCAGAGAGACTATAGTTTCATTGAAGAATTGAAATGCAATTTTCTCCAAATCTTCCTTCCTTTAAATAATTCTTTTGTGGATTTCAGACAAATGCCTGTTTTTGGAAATAAGTATTCTCCATTTCCTTGCCTTCTTTAAAAGCTATCATTTAATCTGATTTAATAAGATTTTAATAATCTGAATTTAATAATCAGAATTTAACAAATCCTTCCTAAATGCTTAGCACTGTGCTGGGGAAACAAAGACAGAAAAGAAACTTCCTACTCTCAAGCATCTTATATCCAATCAGGATAGAGAATGTATACATCTATAATGATAAAATAAAGGCAAAGTAAGATGCTGCAGGAAGAAACAGGTAGCTGGAGAGATAATGAAATGGCTCCTGAAAGAGGTAGTATTTGAACTGAGCTTTGAAGCAAACCAGGTATTGTAAGAGGCAGGTCTGAGGAGAAAAGTGCCTTCTGGGCTTGGGAGACAGCCTGTGCATAGGCATGGAGCTGGGTGACAGAATGATATGTATAAGGAGCACTAAAGATGTGTCTGTTGGTTGGGCCATAGAGTACTTGAAAGGGACAATTATATAGTAGGATTGTAATGGTGGGTAGGAATCAGATTATGAAAGGCTTTAAAAACTAAACAGAACAATTTGTATTTGATCCTAAAGGTAACAGAAAGCCATTGATTGATTAAACCTTTGATTTAGGAATAGTCTCATCCCACCATGTTCTCTGGCTGCATTTCTTATTTGTAACTTGCTTCTCAATCTGTTTTTGTCTTCAATTTTCCCTTTCCACAAACTGAAATCCATCTTCTTTATTTCCCCTTCCCTTCTAAAATAAATCATTTTTTGAGCTGAAATTCACATCAACCATTTTACATCATAGGGTTTGAATTACTTCAGACATTTCCCTTGTCTTCATCCTATTTCAAATAGTAACCTCTCCCTGCACAATCTCTTGGTGGGCACCTGCTTTCAGAGGTCATACGAATATCTTCTTTTTCCAACAGTATCTATTGGAAATAGTATCTGTAGGAAAAAAAATCTATGAAAATGTTCATTTTACCTTTTTTTTCTTTTCATAAGCTCTAGAGCTGGAAGAGATCTCAGAGGGCATTTAGTCCAACTCTCACCTTTTGGGGATGAGGAAACTAAAGCCCAGGGAGGTTAAGTGATTTGCCTAAGATGGCACAGAAAGTAAGAATTTCAACCTAGGTTCTCTAACTCTGGAGTTTATGCTCTTTCCACTGTACTATGTTGTACTCTTTTCCCCCTGAGGGTCTAAAGGAAACACAAAATTGACAAAGTAGTTGCTTTTCCTTTTCTCTATTACTTTTCCAGCTCTCAGTATCTACTACTCTTTCTACCATTCCATATATGTTGTTCCTTCTGCCCTCCCTGTTCACTGTGCCCACTAAAAGCCAAACTCTTTCCAACAAACATTCTCCATTTTTTAATCTATTCTTCCATGTTTTTCATCTTTTTGTTCTTGTGGAAACCTACAAGAATGACAGTAAGTAAAATAAAACTGGAAGCATTCAGATGTACTGAACTCAGATTTTTCTTCTTTTTTTTTTTAAATCCTGACATCAGTTAAGGTTGTGATAAGGGTCAATAATTAATGGTGGAACTTTTAAGAAAGGAAGAAATCAGGGAAATCTAAAGCAGAGAAAAGAAAAAGGAAGAAAGGAGGAAAAACAAAGAAAATAGAAGGAAAGGAAGAAAAAGGGAAAAAGGCCATATGCAATTCAACAAATATTTACTTATTGTCTACTAGATGTAAAGCACTATGCCAGGTACTGATCAGTCAGCCAACAAGAATTTATTAAGCCGCTACAATTTACCAAGGATGGTGTTAATTGTGGATACAAGACAAAACAAAAACATGGTCCTGCTCTCAAGGAGATTCACATTGCAATGGGGGAGACAATATACAGATAATTATTTAGATATTCACAGGGCAAATGATAGGTGGAAAGACCCTAGCAAAGGAAATAGGAATAGGAAAAGGCTTTCTCCAGAAGGTGGAATTTGAATACAGTCCCTTGCTCTGAAGGAGGCTGCTTCCTACTAGGGGGATACCACAGGTACACAAATAAATTAGTTTAAGGAGAACTTTGGAGGGAGAGAGTACTTCATACTAGGATTCGGAAAAAATACCACATAGAAAATGATAGTTGAATTGAGACTTGAAAGACAGATTCCAAGAGAAGGAAATGAGGAGGAAATGCATTCTCCAAATGTAATTCTCCTTTCTCCAAAAAATGGCTTTGTATCTGTACAGAGGCTGGGGATTGGAGTTTTGAATTCAGGTAAGCCTCACAGTTAGGTTTGGCTAGATGATAGAGTTTATATGAAATAAGGCCAGAAAGATAGGTTGGAGTTTGATTTTGTAGGGTTTTAAATTCCTACCCAAAGTGATTATATTTTATAAATAATGAAGGAAGAAAAGAAGGCAAGAGGGAAAGAAGAAAGAAGTGAGGTGAAAAAAAAACCATTTATTAAGCCCTTGCTCCATGCGAAGCACTGGGGGCACAAATAAAAAAAGGTAAGGCAATTAATTCCTTCTCCCAATAAGCTCACATTTTAATGTGGGAGATAAACACTGAAGGTTTCACCTGCAAGTCAGATGGATAGGTCCCATGGTTCTTAGGGTGCAGCAAAGTAAATGGTAATGCCTTTTCTTTAATATCATTTGCATTGTTAAGTCATAATAGTTTCTAATGTTGAACTATTTGACAGTGTCAAGGATTTTGGTGGCAAGAAGTTTCTGGGGCTTCACTTGCTGTGGCTGGAGCCCCTGCAGGAACAGTTGCTAGGCTTCATTTCCACAGCATTTGGCTCCTAGGCTAAGGGCACTCAGCCAAAAGCATTGCTATTTGGAAGGCTCTTGGGTTCAAGGTTCTGGGCTGTCTCCCTCAGATTCTGAGGAGAGATAATGTTCAAGGCAGTGGTGGGTGGTGGTGATTTGGCTTATCTGGCACACGCTGTCTCTCATCTCTCCCTCAGGGTGCCTGCTAGGGTAGCTTGCCTGCCCTGTGTGTGGCTGCTGATTGGCAGGATTTTTTGCTCTTTGTTTTGCTTTTATCATATAGGTATTGTCCACCTTTTCCAGAAAAGAATGCTTCTTCTCTAACATTCCAATGTCATAAAACTAGCTGGAAAGGACTTTAGAGATCATCTGGCCCAATTCCTACATTTTGCAGATGAAGGAAATGAGTCTCAGAGATGTGCAGTGACTTGCCCAAGGTTACTAAAGTATACAGAACAGTGGCAGAATTCAAAACCAGGTTTTCCAGGTACAAAGTCAGAAGCATTGTTAAGTGCTTACTATGTGCCAAGCATTGTGCAGTGCTGAGGGTACAAAGAAAGGCAAAAACAAAGAACAAAATAAAAACCAGTCCCTTCTCAAGGAGCTGACAGTCTAATGGGAGAAAGAACATGCAAATATGTACAAAGCATATGTATGTATGTATTTATCTATATATAGATATATACACACACACACATATGGTATGTGTGTATGTATACATAACATATAATTATGCATATAATATGTTATATATGTTAAATCAGAGATAATCACAGAGGGAAGGCTTTAGCATTAAGGAAAATTGGGAAAAACTTCTTGTAAAAGGTGGAATTTTATTTGGGACATAAAGGAAGCCAGGGAAGACAAGAGATAGAGATGAAAAAGAGAGCATTTCAGGCATGGAAGACAGCCAGTAAAAGTGTATGGAGTTGGAAAATGGAGCATCTTGTGTGAGGGATGGCAAAGAGGCCACTGTCACTGTATGGAAGAAAGGGGAGTAAGGTAAAAGAAAATTGGAAATATAAAAAGGTTCCAGATTATGAAGGGCTTTAAAAGTCACATAGAGAATTTAATAATTAATCCTACATGTAATAGGGAATGACTGGAGTTTATTGAATTGGGGGAGAATAATATGAATAGAAGTGATAATTGAATGCACAGGAGTTGATAACGACTACCAAATGATATGGTAAAAAAGGATAAGAAAAAAAAAGAGGGCTCAGGACAGAGCTTTGGAGGATATTTACACGCACAGTTAGGAAACATAACATGAATGCAGCAAATAACACTGAGAAGGAATGGTTAGACAGGGAAGAGGAGAATCAGGAAGGATCAGTGTCATGAAAACCTAGAGAGAAGAAAGTATCAAGGAGAAGAAAGTGATTGAAATATACAACTCTTCTGCTTGGCATTCAAAGTCCTTCATAGCTTCTTTCTACATTTCCAGTCTTCTTATACCTTGTTCCCCACCACATACTCTTGTACCCAGTGACCCTGACCTCCTGGTTGTTCCTGAACAAGACATTCCATTTCTTGGCTCTGGGCATTTTCTCTGACTCTCCCTCATGCCTGGAATGCTTTCTATTTTTGACTCTAACTACTGGCTTCCCTGACTTCCTACAAATACCACTCATTTTCTATGGGAAGCCTTTCCCAATCTGTCTTATTTCTAGTAACTTCCTTCTGTTAATTATTTCCTGTTTAATCTCTATATAATTTGTACATATTTGTTTATTTGTGGTCTCAATTAAATTTTAAATTCTTGAGGACAGGGACTGTTTTTTTTTTTTTTGCTGCTTTTTCTATCCTCAGTGCTTAACATAGTGCCTAGTATATAGTAGGTGCTTAATAAATATTTATCGATTCATGGATTGAAAATGTCAATGGCTATAGTAAGGTCAAGAAACATGACAAATGAGAAAAAACTATTAAATATGGTGATTAAGAGATCATTAATAATTTTGGAGATAGCAGTTTCAATTGAATAATGAGGTCAGAAGCTGGAATATAGACAGTTAAGAAGAGAGTAAGAGGAAAGGAATACAAGTAGTGACCGTAGACAGGCTTCTCAAGGAATTTATTTTATTAGTGGAGGGATAGGATGATAGCTAACAGCTGGACAGATCAAGTGAGGGTTTTTGTTTTGTTCTGTTTTGTTTTTGAGGATGGCAGAGATGTGGACATGTTTGTAGGCTGTAGGGGAAAAAAAAAACGGGCGTAGGCTGTTGAAGATTAGCAAGAGAGTGGGGATGATAGAGGGACAATGTGCTGAAGTTGCCAGTCTAGAATGGGACTGCTTATGCATGTAGAGGGGTTTGCTTTTGAAAGGAAAAAGACTAGCTCTTCATGTTAGGGGAGAAAGAGATAGTGAAGGAAGGCATGAGTGATGTGAGATTAAGAGGAGAACTGTCAAAGTAGGTGCATGACACAAAAGAAGGTGAAGAACACCTAACTTTAGAATACAGCTCTCTTCATTTCTGGTTCAGGGCTCTTTCCACCTGAGTGCTACAGAGATTCCTGTATGAGGCTTCACAAAGGGCAGCACTGGGGCAGACTCAGAAGGCTCGGTGAAATAGAGTGGGATGAATCATGTCCAATAGGATCAGGTGCTGTGACATACTTCACCTGTGACACATCTGGAGAAGTGCACATCTAACCCATTCAGGCATTAGCCTGGCCAGTTCTGCCTCTGGCCTCCTTTGGGCTTGATTATATGCTTGCATACCATGTCTTCTCTGGGTCACTCTCTCTAGATCATTTTTTTTTTTTGAGCAAGGAAATTTATTGCCAACTGTCAGAGATTTTTCATAGGGTCATAAAAAAATCTTCCTCTAATATAAACATCAGCCACTATTTCAGAGACTATTTCAGTGACTTTCAAACAGAGTTCTCCAGGTAGGATAGCTGACTCTGAAAATTAGTTGTGTGAAATGGGGGGGGAGAGGGGGGAAATCACCCTTCTGGTGATTTGTTTGTTTTTGTATTTTCACAGAACTGTTCTGAGGTGCAGTGTGGGAGCCAGTGTTTGCAGAGAAAGGATCCTTTTTTTTGGCGTTGTTGTTCAAACAAAGCATCACATTCTTTAGTCTTCAAAAGATTTCAGTCTGGGAAGTTCTCTTTACTTTAATCCACCCTGTCCACCCCCTTCCTGCCTCTCACCCTGCCTAGACAATTGTTTGGGGGGGGGGGTTCACCGAGAGCACGATATGTAGATGTGCACAAGGTCAGCTTTTGGAGAAAGTGCAATGTCAGGAAAGTTCATTTTCCCTAATGCTACTTTCTCTTTCCATAAGCTTTGACTCAGTTGGTGACTTTTTCTCACCCCAGTTATATGGTTCTTTCCTGCTGTCTTGGCTTCAAAATCACAATTTGAGAGTTGGAATGCATGTCAGTGGCCATTTAATCTGATATATAGAAGAGGGAGCCCCACTCTAATATATCCATGAATGGTCATCCAGCTTTTGTTTGAAGATCTTCAACGATGGGGAACCCACCAATCCCTGAAGAAGCCATCCCACTTGGGACTAGGTCAAATTATTAGGAATTTTTCCTGACATTGAGCCTAACTTGACAACTTTCACCTAATGCTCTTGGTTCTACTCTCTGAGAACAAAGAGACTAAGTCTCTTTCATGTGATAACACTTTAAATACTTCTTACAAACCAGTTGAGTTTGAGTTATATATAGGGACCTATTGTGAACCAAAGAACTTGATAAATGTGCCTTATAATGAGAAAAACCTCTGGTCTTTGAATTGGAAGACCTAAATTAGCTTGTCTTTGGCAATTGAAGGTCATACAATTTGGGGCAACTTACCCAACTTCTTGGAGTCTTAGATTCTTCATCCATGTAATGGGTTTCATAATAATTTCACTACTTATCTCATGGGGTTATAGGATGTGAAATTAGAAGGGACCAGGCAGGTCATCAAGTCCTACCCCTTCATTTTATAAATGAAGAAACTACAATGAAATAAGGCACAGATGGCTAACAATCCAGCAGGAGAGATTACACACACACACACACACACACACACAAATACATTACAAAAATCTTATACAAAGCATTTGTGCTTAATGGAGAAATTATGTGCAGCGAGATTGGATAAAGACAAGTTCACTGGGAATCTGGGAAGGCTTCATGGAAGAAGAGGTATTTAAACTGGGTCTGGGCAGAATTTCATTGGGTAAAGATTAGGGGTAAGATTGGGAGAGACCATTGCTGGGAAAAGGAACAGAGGTAGGAAATCATTGGCTGTATTCAAATAATGTGAGTATTCTAGTTTAGCTGGAACACAAAATCCATGAGGATAGAGTACTGTGAGGTAGGGTGGGACCAGATTTCAGAATGCTCTTTCAGGACATCATCTATTCTGCCTATACTTAAAGCTAATTGGTTCGGTCACTTCTCAGGAGAGAACACAAAATATAAAGTACAATTCCCAACAGAAAAATTTTGGCTTGCATAACATTCTATATACTTTCTTTCAATCCCTGATTCCACCACACTGTGGTTGTGGGAGGATGTGTCACATTGGCTTGACCATGAGAATTCAGGACCGTAGATGTTGAAAGCAAATTTGTAACATATTTGTAACATTGTCCTCCAAGGCTAATGATAATAGAAAGGGAAGTTCTTGCAATACAATCCTCTTCTACTGCCCCATTCAAATCCCCAGCAAGATGGATAAAGAATTTTATGTTGAAGAAAACTATGTTTCTGAGTAGAATTCTTTTTGAAGTCTTCCTACCATGTTCAGTTCATATAGGGCAGCTAGGGGTGGGGAACCTGTAGCCTCAAGGCCACATGTGACCTTCTAGGTCCTTGGGTACAGTCTTTTAACAGAGTCCAAGTTTTACAGGAGAAATCCTTTTATTAAAGGGATTTGTTCTGTGAAGTTTGGATTCAGTCAAAGGGCTGTAATTGAGGACTTAGAGGGCCACATGTGGCCTTGAAGTCACAGGTTCCCCACCCCTGAATGAAGTGACTTTTAGAGAAGAAGTGTTGCAAAGTAGATTAGGTGCTAGACTTTGGATCAGAAAGACAAGACATAGGTTTGAACCCCACCTCACACACTGACCAGCTATATGATTCTGGGCAAGTCATTTAATGTTTCTCAGCCTGAATTTCTTCCACAATAAAACCTGATAACAATAGCATCTATCACACAGATTTACTATAAGGACTGAATGAGCTAGGTATATGTAAAACATTTTGAAAAGTTTAAAGTGCTACATAAATGTAAGCATTATTATTATTGTTCTTATTCTGTTCATCTTATATTCAATGAAGTTCAAATAGAAATGGTCCTGGGAAAAGTCGCTATCCTAATTATGTCTATTTACGTTAATATTTGGCACACTATAGAGAAAGTACATTTAATTGACTGCTTTTGTGATCAAATAAAAATGTTTGGATGTCAGTTCTATTTCTGAGGTTCACTTAATGAATCTTTGGGAAAACCCCAGCAGACAGGTCAACAGGAATGACTTGCAACTTTATACTGTTCCCACATAGTTCTGATTTCTTCTATTAGAGCTCTATATTTTGAGTGCTTTTTTCATTATTTTTTCATCATTTGTAATTGAATGGTTATGAGTACTCAGTATGGCAATATCTATTAAAATGATCTTAAATTTTGATAAATTAATGTTTTGCCCAGATGATTTTGGCCATTACCTTCATCTATGTTGGTGATGGTGCTGAAGTTTCAATGTAGTTTATTTGTTGAATTCTTGATGATATTTTGAAATTTGCATTATTAGCAAAAGGATTTCTCACTTGTTAGTTTATAATGGATTAGGGAGCTTCTGGTGCATAATTTGTGGCCACTTGAGCATGTCTTTCCAAGTATTTGGTAGGTTTTTTTTTAATATTCAGTGCTATCTTACAGAGTCTCTATCATCTCCTTGCAATATATCTCTATCTCTCTCTCTCTCTCTCTCTCTCTCTCTCTCTCTCTCTATCTATCTATCTATCCATCTATCTATCTATCTTCAGGAATGCATCTGGACTTCTTAAGGATAATCTTTGTGTAATGTTTTGAAACAATGACCTAGTCTTGTATTCATCTAATTTATTCTTCTCTTTCTGGAAACAAATACCTATCACTCAGCTTAGGTGCTTTTTTTTCTGTTGAGATTTTTTGGTTGAGTTCATATGGGTGTCACCTATTGACCCTTCAGTTTCCAACCTTTAGAGATGCATTGAAAAGATGAAGACTGAGTATCCTTATCTACAAAATGAGAATGTTGGACTAGTCTCCATGTTTCTCTGAATCCTGAGTTACCAGTCAACTGTAGAACAGACATGGGCTTTCTATGGACACAGTGATATAGTGGAAAGAACCAGTTACCAGTTGGACCAGTAGATGTAAGTCCAATGCTGATTCCAGCTTTTCTCATTACTATGTGACCATTTGACTTCTCTGTTACATGGAGCTAAGAATCCTTACTCTGTGTATCTAACAGAACTGCCACAAGGCTCACATGAGAGATAGTCAGTGAAAGTTCTTTGAAAAGTATAAAGTTATGAATAAGTATAAAGGAATGCAAAGACAAAGGCTATGAAGGATGTCCTGTTGTCAGTGAAAAGTCAAGATAGGCTGTGACACAGCCATCTGGTCATCTCCTCAGCCTCCATTTGAAAGTCTGACATTTATTAGGGTAATGGAGAAGAGGCCAGGGACACTTCCTATCAGTATCACTGACAGTTTGGATTATGAAATGACTGTTTATTTGAAAACCAAGGTGACTACATGTTCTCAGGACCAACTTGTGGTAAAGCCAATACTGATTCTAGATTCAATAGGGAGCCCCTGGAGCTAATTGAATTGGGAGGAGTGGAATTACTAAGTCAGACTAGGAAAATCACTTTGGCCATTTTATGGGGGACTGATTTAAGTGGAAAGAGAATTGCAACAGAGAGACCAATTAGGAGGCCATCAGACAGTCCAGGCAAGAGGTGAAGAAGGCCTGAACTAATTCAATAAATATTTATTAAGTGCCTATTATGTGCCAGGCTCTGTGTTGAGCTCTGAGGATTCAGATAGGAAAAAAGAATGATAGTCTCTTCCCTCAAAGAATCTACAACATGATGGGTAAAGACAACACACAAAAGGAAACTAAAAAGGGACAGGGAGGAGAACTCTGTGTGTGTGTGTGTGTGTGTGTGTGTGTGTGTGTGTGTGTGTATATGTGTGTGTTTATGATGGAGGAGTCCAAAAAAGAACAGCCAGGTGGGAAATGAAGAGATGGCTGGCCTGGGTCCCTTCCTTAAATGGCTCATGGCTCTACCTTCCAATCAGAGGGACAATCAGTACCATGAGGTGCTGATTCAATCTTGCAGGATGATGAGGTTCCTCAGGGTATGATGGAGAAATTCAGAGGAGTGCAGCTAGTGAGAGACATGAGTCAATATAAGAAGAAAGATATTACAGAGATAGATAGAAAATTTGTCAGCTTTCTGAATAAATGAAGTGAGAGTGAGGATGATATCACAGTGGCAAACCTGGGTTTGACCAGGAGGATGATGGTGTCTCAATATAAATAGGGAAACTGAGAAGAGAATTTGCATATGGGAGGTAATAAAAAAAAAAGTGAAATATGTGGTACAGATTGCAACCCATCTATGCCCGATCATCTTATGTGACTAATTCTGTCCCACTCAAAATGAAAATGGGGTTTGGGAATGAACCACACTCTCAGAGGTGCCTGTTGCAATCATTTTAGATGATCTCAAAGGTAGGGGGTGGGTGTGTGGGAAAGAGGGACATTTTCCCAATTGCTGAGCAATTCTGCTCAGCCTCTGCTTTAGATGCCCAGGTCTCTTAAACTTAAACTTAAAACTATACTGAGAGACCAATGCCTGCCACATAAAGGAAGAGGTTGTTCACTTGTATAGTGGTAGGAGGGGTTGGAGTGAGCAAGCATCATGAAGTGTTAAGCATGATTGCATTGGAAACAAGCCCTGTGATTCTCTATCATAGGGAAGATGCATTGTGATTCATATCGCTGTCCTCTAATTTGGGGATTCTTAACCTTTGTCTCATTATTTCATGAAATCTATGAGATACCTTTGGCCATTTGGTAAAGCCTATGGACCCCTTCATAGAATATTTTTTTAAAATATGCAAAATAAAATACATAGGATCACAAAAGAAACCAATTATAATGAAATAAAAAATATAGTTTTTTTCTATCCAGATTTACAGATCACATGTAATCTATCCATGGATGCCTTGGAGGTCTATGGACCCAAGGTTAAGAAATCATGCTGTAATTGGTTGATGGCATACTATGCGGTGTCATTCTAACCTTCCTCACCACAGAAGCTAAGGACCCCACTTTGGGGGATCATAGGTCCAGGGAATATAGCATGTGCATAGAGCTGAAAGTGTAATGTACTTATGAAAGAGGAAAACCCACTAGAAAGCTTTCTAATTCTTATTGTGTAGGTGTAGACTTCAGGCAAAATCAACACAGAAGATAAAGTAAGATATGCAGCTAACATAGGTTGTAGGTGTGGTTTGTCCTTTGTTCTCAAAGAAGACCATGACATCAGGGAGATGATGACACAACTTGCAGTTGACTTTGATTTGAGTGAGGGAGGGCTGTGCAAAGTCACCAATCTCACTCTCCTCCAGAGCCATCTGAGTCTAGTGGCCAGATATTGATCAGGACAACTGGAGAAGGCCCAGGATGGGAGACCTTGGCTCTTTTAAGCTAAAGTCTATCCAGGTTCTTGCTTTGAGTGAGGCAGTGCCCATTCCGTGAATAGGCCTCTTTAAGAAGTGAGTCCAGGGATGTCCCTTTTAATCAAAACATCCTTCTTTTTCTTTCCATTGATATTGGAAGCCATTGGCTGGTGTTGTATAAACTAGACATTGAATGGACTTAAAACAAATTATGTTCTCACCCCATTACTTTTGGAAGAGTTGCATGATCATGTCAATGTCCAGCTGCCATATCAGAAGGGCAGAGGCAGCGCTTGCTCCTTAGTACTTGGACTATTGGGATGTGTAGTACAGTTGCAGGAGAGAATTTACTCCCCCAAAGCCATAAAGGTAGGTGATTAAGTAGTCCCAGGAGTATCAGTTCCGGCTCATTAACCAGCCAATAGATTGCAGAAGTTCCTACGTGGGGGATGGATGAACTAGAAGAAAAAAGCAATAAAAAGTTTTTGGCCCTCCAGCTATGCTACCAGAGCTCTGGTGCTATGATTTTTCGAAAGAAAAACAAAATAAATTCTACCTACTTTATGATTACGAGCCCTAAATGCCTTCACCTCCAAGGACTGGCATCCCCTGCCCTGGTTCCTCAATCTGTTAGACCAGTTGACAGGGGTGATGATCTCACAAAGTTGCTCTCTCAGTTGAAACTTTAAAAATATTATGTCACATTTTTTTTTTAATGACGGTATCATTTCCCCTGCTGAGAAATAGTATGTAGACAGGTCTTTAAAAATTAAAATCATTGTGTCCAAATTCAATATACACAGTCTGTCTAGAAAATTTGTAAAACTATGAGAATGCTAGTTGAAATTTACTTTCAGTGGAGACCACTGCCATGTCTGTCCCAATACCCCTCCATGAATCTGCCATGATTTTCAAACAGGTGAAGGAAACAGAAGGTAGTCACTAAGACCCAGATGCTCCATGATCTTGCAAAGTGCTTTGGAATAGCAGAGGATACAGTCTTTCCTCAAGACATTCATGAAGTATTCTGTGGTCCAACTCTACTTTCCCATTAGTCTAAGGGTTGGGCCTATCACACCATCACCAAGCTCTTCATCTTACACAGACACCATTAAAGCAAGAGTCCTATCAGCCCTTTCCTGGTTTGAGGATTTCACACAAAATAAAGAAAACAGTAATAATAACAATGACACATTTAGATACCACTATAAGCTTGAGAAGGCATTTTCTCCTCAACAGTCTTTAGGTTGGGAGTACAAATATTGGGATCCCTGTTTTACAAAGGAGGAAATTCAAGCTTTAAGTGACTTGCCCATTGTCACACAGGTAATGTATCTCAGACAGGATTTGATCCTAGGTGTCCTGACTCCAGGAATAGGCCCCTTGGCTGTAACCTGTCTCTCTCCATATGGCCTTCAAGTTCCCAGACTACCTGCCTCAGATACTACTGACTCACATAGCTACTGTTATGCCCTTGCTTTATTCATTTTGCTCATAGATTCAGTAGAAATATTTGTTACACTTTCCTCTTCTTGATGGAAACAAAACAAACTTCTCCCTGAATATTTCACTGAGATGGAGAGTAAGATCAATCTTCTTCAGCCTTGAAAGGAAACTTCTCCATTTGTCTACAGTGATCTTCTTTCTTCCATGAGACCCAAAGATAGCTACATAAATATGGGTCCAAGTTTGGTGGAGCTATTAGTTGCCACCTCCCTGCAAAAAAAAAAAATAGATAAAAGAAAAAAGAAATTAGAAAAAAAAGTGATATTGAAGAGGGAAACTTTGAAATTTCATAGGATCATGAGAACCATAGGATACAGATTTGGAAGGGACATTAGAGATCATCTAGTCTAACTCCTTCATTTTACAGATGAATTCCATGACTTTCTAAGGATTGTTCACTTTGATTCTAAAAAGTATCTTTTCCCTTCACTTTACAAGCAAAACAAAATGAAACAGATTAGAACAAAATAAAACAAAACAAAATGTCCTCTCTGACTCCACCCTTCTACCTAGTAAGAGCTATAGGCAACCCTACTACTCAGACATCTTGGTATGTATTAGAGTAAGGAAAATGGACAGGGTCACCATCTCTAGGAGATTCCATTGCTCTTGGTGGGTTCTCAAAGAGTTAATCAACCCACAATTATTTACCAGGCACTTACTACATGCCTAATCCTATGCTATGTGCTATAGGCAGGAAGGATACAAAGACATATATTAAAATATATCTCATATGTAAAGAGACAAGGCTCATACAGTTAACATCACAGTAAGTCACACAAATCACAAAAATTAAGGCTAAATTGTGTGAGATAGATTGTAAATGCCACGGGAGACATAAAGACAAAGAAATCACAGAGGGCTAGAGTGGTTATTCATTGGATTATTAATTTAGAGTAGCCATCAAGTTCAACTGCCTTATTTTACATATAAGGAAACTGAGGTCCCAGGAGGCTAGGTGGTTTGCTCAGGGTCACGCAGTCATAAAATGTCTGAGGGAGGTTTTGAATCCAAGCTTTCCTGATTCTAACTCCAGTGATCTATTCATTACTTCATGTTGCCTTGTTCAAGATTTCCTAGAAGATGTAGGACTTGAATAGGACCTTGAAAACTGTATAACTTTGCCAAGTGGAGTATCACAAAGGACATTAGAATGTAGGAAGTTAGAGTGCATGAAGTAAGGGAATGGGACTAACCAGCTGACTTCTTAAAGTCACACAGAGTCTTAATTATGGCTAATGACCTTCATTTTCCAGGGACTTCTGCTTGGGCCAAGAGCCCTACTAAAGGCATACATGTATGGGGATAGGGGAGAACAGTTCATCTATCATCATGCTGATGCTATCAATTATCCAGGTAATTTGACCACACAGATTAATTTGTTTCCTACTGGCCCAGATGGAAAGAGCCAAGGCATTTAGTCCGATGTTAACAGCTGGAATTGTCAAAAAAGGAATGAAGAGCAAGGAGAGCAAGTCAAAATGGATGAAAGTCCTAAACAGTTCAGATGCTTTAAGCTCCCTTAAGACTGGAAATATCCAGGCTGAGCTGGGTATCTAATATCTGGGGCTGCATTTCATCAGATCTATCCTTTCTGAATTCCTTGAAGAACATAGCTTATTCTAGTTTAGCATGTTAAAGTTACACGATAACTATAAAAATCCTTGCTCGTTGCCTGTTCCTACATGACATGTTGTAGTGTGATATAGTAGAAGGGGCAGTGGCTAGGGAGTTGAAAGATGGGGTTTCAAATCTCATCTTTGAAATTTGTTATCTATCTGACCTTGGGTAAGTCCCTGAGATCTATTTTCCTCATCTCTAAAATAAAGGCATTGGACTGAATAGCCTTTAAAGTTCCTTCCAGCTCCAGGTCTATGATCCTATGACTTGGAATATTTGTGGCAAATTATTAAGCCTTTGTTTACAAAATTCTTCTCCATCGGCCAGAGGCTCCCTGGGAGTATGATTAAGTTACAGTAGAACTTAACTTTAAGATGTCATTTTCAAAACTAGAAGGGAAGGGAGATGGTAGGCAGGAACAAGGGAAAATATTTTAATTTTGTTTTCCCTTTCTAATTAACTAGGGCTGCCAAATCTCTCTTTGCTTTGTGAAAATAACCCTTAATCTTCACCAATGAGGGCAATCAACACATCTACTAAATAAACACAGATCAATTAATGAAGCAAAGGGGAAACAAAAGATCCCAGCTTTGCCTTTTATTCTCCTTCACTGGACCTCACAAAGAAGAGATAATTGTGTCTAGAAGGGGCAGGGATATTCTCTGAATGTGTCATCCAAATGCTCAGAATGCAAGGGACGCAGCGTCCCCTACTGCCAAGCAGGGGGACTAAAAGGAAGGAAGAATATTTTAATCCAATCAAACTCCAATCCAGGGGGAATCTTCTAGTGTAATAGTGAGCCCCTCCCTCGGTCCCCCTTTCTCTTTTAGAGCTCTGCTTCTCCTGTCATTTGTTCTATTTGAGATGAAGCATGGATGATGATTTACACCAGCACCATTGATCAAATGACACACTGCATTGTGTTATGACTGGCAATAAAGAAACATAAAAATGTCTCCTGGATCAAACTGACAGTATCAATCTAGATAGAAGCAGTCCAGCTCTAAATCATCATGCCCATGGCAGCCAACTTTCCCTTTTCACGAACCTGGGGATTTTTTTTATCTATATAAAGGAAGTCAAATATACGACACATGAACACATGCTCTAGGCAAAGAAGGCTTCATTTCAAAGGGGCTTGCATTGCCACAGAGCCTATTATTCGGAGAGATGGAGGCTTACAGTTTTTCTGCTAGAAAGCAAACAAGATTCTCCAAAGATTGGTTTGGAATACAGGGTCGGGGAGTTATTTCACAAAGTACCAGATCATAGTACAGGACAAACAAGATGCTACTCATGATGATGGGCTGCAAGAAAGCCAAAAGTAGGGATTGAGAAAAAAATAAACAAATCCTACTGCCAACAACTATGCTGAACAATTTATGATTTCCAAACTAAATCCTTAGAAGGCCGTATTCCCATTCAGTTCTCATATCACTCAAGGTATAATTTTCCCTACTGAGAAGTAAAACAGGTAGGTAATATTAGGATTTAGAATTTTGTGATTCCCTGGGATAAAACTAAAGCCAGACTATTCTATGTGTAGCTTGTTGTCAAGGCCCTGGGTGTTACCCTGTCTCCTTCTGACTGAGAAACATGTCTCCTCATTCTCAGTTGGGGGTCTTATACATTCTGTAAGAATGAGAGTAAGAATTTCTCATGTGTTCAAACTTATTCTCATTTCTGACAAGGAAACAGCCTCAGGATCATGTTGGCTAAGACCTCTTTCAACATAGTTTTTTTTTTTTTTTTTGTCAACTTGTTTTTAAGAAAAAGAAACCAGAGAAGTAGATTAATGCAATGAGATACAAAAAAAGGCCCAATGAATTTATTAACTAATGCCACTGACATTCTTCTCATCCTCCTGCGGGCCAAAGCAATGCAGTTCATAAGAAGAATAGGACTTCTGAGTACATGAACAATGAAATTGTAGACTAGACATTTTCTTTAATCCCTATGACCTTTCAAAACTCTCCAAAATAGAAATTATGTGTTAAAGATAAAGCAACTTTGGCTGTTTTCATGGTCTATGAATCCAGAATCCAAAAGAAGTTAAAAAAACACACACACACACAGAGGAACTGACACTCACAGACCCTGAGCTCAGTCCACATCTCTCTCCCACCTCTCACACTACTGAACGCATTAGCAGACCCACGGACACGATATAGACTTACATCAAATCCCATCCCGGTGCCTCAGGCTGCCTCCTTTTTTTTAGTGCCATAGAAACCCTAGCTCTAGGTTGCAGAAGTTTGCTCAGGTGCCCAACAGCCACCTTTGCTACCATCCTTCAAAAGGAAGAGCCTGCTAGAGGCTGCAGTCTAGAAGCACCAGTGTTGCAAAACTCTGAATTGCCAGTGCTAGGGACAACAGACTTTTAACTGCAGATGACAATAGGCTCTAAACTGATGCTGTGGGGCCAGAGAACTATGAAATAGAGTGAGTGGGACAGATCATGAGGATGGGACAACATGGGGGGCACGCCACCAAGCCTGAGGGAAAGGGCACAGTATCCAGCTGAGGCTGGTTCTGACCGACCACAAGTCACCTGGGGCAGGCACCCAGGCTGGTGAATACTGAATTTCTTAGTGTGGAAGGAGACTGAGATGCTTTGCTATCCTAAGAAAACCACAATTAGAGGGCAGGGACTCAGGAAGTAAGTGCTAAGGAAAATAAGGGAAGGTAGGCAAGACAGAAAATACTAAAGATTCCAGCAAGAAGAAATGTCAAAGATCTTGGTCATAAACAGATAAATCAATTGTGGCCTACAGATCTAGTAAATTCTTCAAAATTTCAAAAAAATCTTTCGAAATGAAGGAAAGTGATTTAATACTTGATGAGACAGAAGACCCTGTGGAATTTAAGGAGACTATGGAACCACAATATGCTTTTCCTGAAGGGTTTAAAATAGAAATGAAAATTATGAGAGCAGGCTTTATGTCCTGCCCAGCAAAGGTAATGAGCAGAATAGAAAAACCTGAGTTTGCAATGGCAAACCTCACCAAAGAAACAAAAGAGGGAACAATTAGATTGGGAATGCAAATACAAAGGAGTTAAGATCAACCTAGAAGAAGAGAAGCAAAAAACAAAAACAAAATTAAAAAAAAACTTGCTCACTATGCAAGCAAAACATGTGGATCTCAAAGATGGGTTGCATAGAGATAAACTAAGGATCACAGGTCTTTGAGAAGAACACAATGGGATAAAAACAAACAAACAAACAAACTTTAACACCATAATGAAAATAATACTAGAAGAAATTTCCCAGAATTTCTCAACATAGAAAATGAAATCCCAAATGAAAGAATTAACAGGTCACCTCCAAAAAAACAAAACAAAACACAACAAACAAAAACTCATCAACCAAAACCCCCTGAAAATCCAAGGCTACAAAGTCCTAGACACAAAGTGGTTAAATTTAACAATTTAATTAAAAAAACAAACAAACAAGTTCTGTAAAATATCAGGAGAAAGACCATAAAATACAAATGGAATGACATTCAAATGATGCAAGATTATTCCATATCCACTAGAAAAAAGAGGAGCGAACGCAATAATGTGTTTTTTAAGAGTATTGGAGTTCAGGGCGCATTCCAGGGGAATCTATCCTGAAAATCTGAGCTTAACCAAACAGAACAAAAGATGAAGGTTCAATAACGAAGAAGGATTGGAAACATTTTTAGAAAGAAAACCAGGATGGAAAAGATTATTTTCTTCTCAAATACCCTAAAAAAACAGAATTTCAGGAGGAGTGAATAAATACAGACACCAACAGCAACAGAGTGCCAACAGAAAGGCAATAAGGGACTTTTTTTCTAAAGGGACACAAGGAGACAGGGTTAAAGATGGAAAACTGTTAGAGATAACAGTGAAGAGGTAGACAAAGGTCATTACGAATAGAACCTGGTCATACTCTGCCTAAAAGTGAATGTTTCTTTTGTGGTACTACGTTACAAAATGGGAATGTACATGAAAAGGGGAAGAGGAGAGAGCAGGATAGAGAGGAGTGAATGATACACCAGAGTCAAATAAAGGGCTAGAAATGAGGGGAAGAAAAGTGACTTCTGTTGATTCAGAGAGAAGCCAGAAGGTGAGTGTGTGAAGAGCAGAGAAAGATTGAAAATAGGTAGAGGGAAGGAAGGAGGCCTTATTTTGGAGATGGGAGGGAGTTCCATTGATAAATGCTTCTATGACTGAAGGGAGATGAAGACTTTACACTGGTTGAGACCTAGGGGAATTGGTGTCTGAAAAGTCTGCTGGTCCTGGAAAAGGGGGATTTGGAAAACCTGCAGCAATTGGCACCTGGAGGAGTGGAAGAGCATGGACATGGAGGAAATTTCCAGGCAAATGTAGAGAAAAAAAGTCAACAAAAGGGTATAGATCAGTGAGGGGTACCATGGGACAATGTCTTCTGTGACACAAAATAATTTTCATTGTTCTGAGAGTGAGGCAGAACCAAAAAAAAAAAAGAACATATGAAGCAAACTCTACAAGATAGTGGCAGAAAGCACCTAGAAGGCAAAACCTAAAATAGATATCTGGGAAGCTTTGACTATATAAAGAATATGGAGAAAAGAGAGAGACCAGTTGATTGTAGTGGTCATGAATCAGAGAATGAAGGTTTAGAGTAAATAGAAAGAGAAGATGGATAATGAAGAGAGTGAGAGAAATCCTTTTAGAAAAAGGTGCATAAAAATGAAATAAAAAAACCACTAATGAACAGGACTAACTGTAGGGAAGGAGAAGGGGGAATCTATTTGACTAACAGAGGAGGAATGAGGGTGAAGAAATATATAGCCAGATAAAGACAGAAGAGAGGAACATATAAATAAAACCTTAAAGGGAAGAGAATAACAAACAAGAAGAGGGAGTCAGGGAGTAGGTGAAGAGAGCCAGTGGGAACAGGGCCACTTAAAAGAAAAAAAAGATTAAAGCAAAATAATTGAAGCAACATATTACTGTGTTTACAGCAAAAGAGGGGAAAATTGCAACTCTAAAAAAATAGAGACAAATGGAGGAAAATATAAACCTAATTCTTATAACTATAAATGCAAGTGGATTAAACAATCCAATAAAATAAAAAAGAGTGACAGATTGGATGAGAAAACAAAACACTACAATCTGTTGCTTGCAAGGAACACATTTAAAAACAAAGATATACAAAAGATAAAATTGAGAAATGGAAAAAAAATCACAATGCATTAAGTGAATTCCAAAAAAATAAAAAATTGCTATAATACTATCAGACAAAGCAATAACAAACATTCAAAAAATAAAAAAGGACAAGCAAGGAAACTACATTATGTTGAAAAAGGTCATAAACAATAAATCAATATTCGTAATAAAAATTACATGCTCCAAACAACTTAGCACCAAATTCATAAAGGAAAATTATCTGAACTTCTGATAGATATAGACAGTAACAGAAAAGTGATAGGAGATTTCAATATCTCTCTTTCAGTTTGGGATAAGTTTAACAAAAGATAAACAAAAGAGGAGATAATAAATTTCTTGAGAAAGTAGAGTTAAAAGACTTATGACTTCTAAATGGGACATATTTCTCTGTATCACATGGAACTTATACAAAAATTGAACATGTACTAGTGCACAGATTACAATGCAATAAGAATAGAAATTAGTTTGGAGACCATAAACTAAAGACACAGACCCAAATGGAGACAACAATAAAATCTCAAATAAAGAGACACATACATGTCATGAAAATGAGGGGTTGGAGCAGATTCTATTATGCTTCATCTGAAGTAAGAAAGGCAGGGGTAACATGGATAATTAAGGTCTCAAATCAAAAGCAAAAAATAGACCTAATTAAAACTGATAAGCATGGAAACTACATCTTGCCACTAAATCTATGTGCAGCAAATGGTATAGCATCTACATTTTAAAGTAAAAGTTAAATGAGTTACAGGAGGAAATACATAGTTAAACTATATTAGTGAGTAACCTTGACTTTGCCCTCTCAGAACTAGATAAATCTAATCATAAAATAAATAAGAAAGACATTAAGGAGAGGAATAGAATTTTAGAAAAGTTAAATATGATAGATCTCTGGAGAAAATGAGTAGGGAATAAAAAGAAATATACCCTTTTCCTCAACTGTACATGACACCTTCACAAAAACTGATCATATATTGGGCATAAAAACCTTACAACCAAATGCAGAAAAGTGGAAATATTAAATGCTAACCTTTACAGACTACAATGTAATAAAAATGACACTCAATAAAGGTCTGTGGCAGCACAGGTTAAAAATTATTTGGAAACTAGATAATCTAATCCTAAAGAATAAGTGGGTCAAAGAACAAATTATAGAAACTATCAATAATTTTATTAAAGAGAATGACAACAATGTGAGACAACATATCAAAATTTGTGGGATGCAACCAAATAAATACTTAAGGAAAAAATCTTTATTTCTAAGTGCATACATAAACAAAAGAGAGAAATGAATTGGACATGAAACTAAACAACAACAACAACTAGAAAAAGAACAAATTAAATGTCCATGACTAAACACCAAAACAAAAATCTTGACAATTAAAAGAATTATTCATAAAATTGAAAATTTTAAAAAATTGAAATAATAAAACCAGGAACTGGTTTTATGATTAAATAAAACCATTAAAATAGGCAAACCATTGGTTAATTTGGCTAAAAAAAGACAGAAGTAAAACAAATTATCAGTATCAAAAATGAAAAAAGTGAACATGTTACCAAATGAAGATGAAATTAAATTACAAGGAGTTATTTTGACCAATTTTATACCACTAAAACCAACAATCTAATTGAACTGGATACATATTTACAAAAATGTAAATTGCCCAAATTAACAGAAGAGAAAATAGAATACTTACATAAATCTTAGAAAAAGAACTTAAGCCACAAATGAGTTCCCAAAGAAAAAGTCCCTATGACCAGATGGATTTACAAGTGAATTCTATAAAATATTTAAGAAATAATGTATGCCAACACTATATAAACTATCTGAGAAAATAGATAAAGAAGGAATCCTATCAAATTCCTATTATGATACAAATATGATTTTGATGCCAAAACCAGGGAAAGAAAATTGTAAATCAACCTCGCTATGAAAATTGATGCAAAAATTTTAAATAAAATACTAGCAAGTAGATATAGTAATATATCACAAAGATCATACATGATGACCAACTGGAATTTAAACCAGAAATACAGGACTAATTCAATATTAGGCAAATTATAAACATAATTGACCACATGAAAAGCAAAACAAACAAAAATCATACTACTATATCAATAAATGTGGGAAAAGCTTTTGAAAAATGCATCTACTCCTATTAAAAAAACAAGAAAACATAGGAATAAAAGAGTCTTCCTTAAAATGATAGGTAGTATCTATGTAAAACCAAGAGTAAGTTTTATCAATAATGGGAATAAATTAGAAGCCTTCCTAATAAGGTCATGGGTGAAGCAAAGTTGTCTATTATCACCACTATTATTCAATATTGCGTTAAAAATGCTAGCTATAGCAATAAAAGAAGAAAAAGAAATTGAAGGAGTAAAAATAGAGAATGAGGAAAGAAAACTATCACTTTGAAGATGATATGATGGCATGCCTAGAGAACCCTAGAGAATCAACTAAAAAACTAGTTGAAACAATTAACAATTTCATCACAGTTGTAGGATATATAATAAACCCACATAAATCATTACCAACAAAAATCAGCAGGAAGAGATAGAAAGAGAAATTCCATTTAAAATAACCACAGACAATAGAAAATACCTGGGAGTCTATCTGCCACTTAAGCAGTTAAGCAGAAAGTAGGCATAGACCAAAAACTCATGCCGTATACCAAAATAGGGTCAAAATGGGTACATGGTTTAGACATAAAGGGTGACAACATAAGTAGATTAGGAAAACACGGAAAAACTTACCTGTCAGATCTATGGATAACGGGGGAGTTTATGACCAAACAAAAGTAGAGAAGATTAAAGTAAGTAAAATGGATAATTCTGATTACATAAAATTAAAAAAGGTTTTACACAAATAAAACAAATGCAGCCAAAATTAGAAGGAAAGCAGGAAACTGGGAAAAAGAAAAAAAAAACTTTTGACAGCAAGTGTCTTCAATAAAGTCCTCATTTATCAAATATATAAAGAACTAAGTAAAATCATCAAAACATATTGTGCATAATTATATGCCAACAAACTGAAAACACAAAACAAGTAGAGGAATACATTAAAAATATTAAATATCCATACTATCAGATGACCAGATAGAGATCTTAAATAACCCAATTTCAGAAAAGGGAATAGGTCTAGTTGCAAAGGAATTACCAAAAGAATAAAACTCCTGGGTCTGATGGATTCACAAAAAATTATATCAAACTTTTAAACAACATTTAGTATCTGTACTTCATTGTTGTTGTTGTCCTTCATGTTTGGAGAGGACCAAAATGACCTCACTATACTAGAGTCAAGTTGTAATGTGTTTGACTGTGGCTGATCAGACCACTATGAGCTCAGAATGTTCTACCACAGGTTGGGCACAAATAGTCCATGTGAACCTTTGGGGTGAGTTCTCTAAGTTTACGTATCTTGAATTTCTCTTGAGCTATTTTAATTCTGCTTTGCTCATAGAGCACAGCACCTTTTCTGATGTAAGCACACCATGCTGAGTGGTCCCATGCCAGTGTTTCCCATGTAACACAATCAATTCCAAAGTTTTTAAGAGATCTTGAGAGTGTCCTTGTATCGCTTCTTATGATCACCATGTGAATGCTTGCTCTGTGTGAGTTCTCTATAAAATAGTCTTTGTGGCAGACATACGTTTTGCATTTGAACAACTTGGACAGCCCATCGAAGTTGTGCTCTCTGAAGCAGAGTTTGAATGCTTGGCAATTTAGTTCAAGAAAGGACCTCAGTGTCTAGTATCTTATCCTGCCAAGTGATCTTCAGATTCTTCCTAAGATAATTCAAATGGGAGTGATTCAGTTTCCTGACATGGCACTGGTATATTGTCCAGGTTTCACAGGCATACAACAATGAGGTCAGCAGAATAGCTCTGCAGAAGCTGACCCATACTTCATAAATTATTGTCCAAAACTGAGAATGAAAAAGCCATACTAAAATCCTTTTATGAAACAAATAAAGAAAATTAAAGAAAATTTCATCGAATGGACTACAGTGATTTATCCTAGAAATCATTTTTATGGTCAAGTGGATTTGTACTAGGAATGCAAACATGGCTCAACATTAGGAAAACAATCAACATGATCTTATTAAAAACCAAAGCATTCAAAAGAATGTGACATCTCAATAGATCTAGAAAAAACCTTTAACAAAGTACAACATTTTTATACTAAAATCTCTACAAAATTTAGGCATAGAGAGGCCTTTTTTAATATCATAAAATAAATCTATATAAAACTGAAAGTAAGCATCAGGTACAATGATGATGCACTAGAAGTATGTCCCAAGAAATATGTGGGTGAAGTAAGGGTACTTGCTCTCCCCCAACTGATAGTTCTGGAAATGCTAGCAATAGCAATAAAACAAGCAAAAAGAAGTAAAGCAAAAAAGGTAAAGAGGAGATAGAACTATCCCTGTTTGCTGATGATATTGTGGCTTACTTGGAAAACCCTTGGGATTCAGGGAAACAAAAATTGAAACAATAGCTTCAGCAAAGTTGAAGGTTAAAAACAAATCCTCAAAAATCAACAGCATATCTACATAATGACAAAAATGCAATAAAAAATAAATCCCATTTCAAATAAATAAAAAATGCATAAAATATATGGGGATCAAATTCCCAAAGCACACAAAAGACTTGTATAGATTCTATTCCAAAGCGCTTTTTAAAGAAACAAAGAACACTTAAATAACTGAAGAAACCTTCAGTGCTCATGGCTAGGCTATGCCAATATGATAAAAATTATAACACTATCAAAAGTAATTTATACTTTTAATGTTATACCAATCACATTACCAAGGACACTTTATAGTGATTGATAAAATAGCAATAGAATTCATTTAGAAAAACAAAAGACCTAGAATATCAAGGGAAATAATAAAAAGAAGTGAAGATGAAGGGAAAATAGCACTTCTAGACCTTAAACTATAGCATAAAGTAGCAATAATCAAAACCATCTAGCATTGACTAAAGAAGAGAGGGATACATCAATGTAACAGACTAGACGAGGGGGCTTCAGGAAGAATAGAATTCAATAACCTAGTGTTTGGTAAAGTAGAAATGTTACCTAGGAAAAGATTTCCCATTTGATAAAACTATGGTAATATTGGAAAGCAATCTGACATAAATCAGGCTAAGGCCAGCACCTCAGATCACACAACATAATAAATACAGTCTAAATGGATATATGATCTTAATATTAAAGACAATACTACAAAAATTAGAAAATAAACAGATCTTATACCTCTTGCAGGTATGGGTAAGCAATATATTCTTAACCCAAAAAGAGATAGAGGCAATTAAAAAAGACAAAATATATAACTTTGATTACTTGAAATGGAAAAGTTTCTGCACAGACATTCATGGAGAACGGAAGTAGTCAAATTGAAAAAACTTTTTTTTCTTTTTTTTTTGTTTATCTTCTTTTTTTAAAATTAATTTTGATTAATCAACAATCACTTCCATATGCTTTTGAGTTTAAGATTTTTCTCCCCCTTCTTCCCCACCACCCTCCCCAAGACGGCACACAATCTGATACAGTCTATACATTTACATTCGTATTAAACATATTTTCACATTAGTGATGTTGTAAGTAAAAATTAAAACCAATAGGAGAAACCATAAGAAAGAGGAAACAAAACTCAACAAAAGAGAAAAAAATAGCAATTCAACATCCATAGTTCTTTCTTTGGATGTGGATAGCATTTTCCATCACAAGGCCTCTGGAGATGTCTTAGATCCTTGTATTGCCGGAAAGGGTTAAGTTTAACAATATTAGTCATCACACAACGTGGCTGTTATTGTGTACAGCATTCTCTTGGATCTGCTCACTTCACTCAGCATCAGACCATACAAGTCTTTCCAGGTTTGTCTGAAGTTCGCATGCTCGTCATTTCTTATAGCACAATAGTATTCCATCACATTCATATACCACAACCTGCTCAGCCATTCCACAATTGATAGGCATCCTCTCAATATCCAATTCTTTGCCACCACAAAAAGAGCTGCTATGAATATTTTTGTACATGTGGGTCCTTTTCCCATTTGTATGATCTCTTTAGGTTATAGCCCTAGAAGTGCTATTGCTGGGTCAAAGGATATGCACATTTTTATAGCCCTTTGGGCATAGTTCCACATTGCTCTCCAAAATGGTTGGATCATTTCACAACTCCACCAATAATGCATTAGTGTTTCAATTTTCCCACAACTTCTCCAACATTTATCATTTTCCTGTTTTGTCATGTTGGCCAATCTGACAGGTGTGATGTGGTACCTCAGAGTTGTTTTGATTTGCATTTCTCTAATCAATAGTGATTTAGAACATTTTTTCATATGACTATAGATGGCTTTAATTTCTTCATCTGAGAACTTCCTGTTCATATCCTTTGACCATTTATCAATTGGGGAATGATTTGTATTCTCATAGATTTGATTTAATTCTCTATATATTTTAGAAATGAGGCCCTTATCAGAGAGATTGGTTGTAAAAATTCTTTCCCAATTTTCTACCTTCCTTCTAATCTTAGTTGCATTGGCTTTGTTTGTGCAAAAACTTTTCAATTTAATGTAATCAAAATTATCCATTTTGCTTTTCACAATGTTCTCTATCACCTGTTTGGTCATGAATTCTTCTGTTCTCCATAGATCTGACACGTAAACTATTCCTTGCTCTCCCAGTTTGTTTAGAGTATCAGCCTTTATAGCTAAATCATGAAACCATTTTGACTTTATTTTGGTATATGGTGTGAGATTTTGGCCTATGCCTAGTTTCCTCCATACTCTTTTCCAGTTTTCCCAGTAGTTTTTTTTTCAAAGAGTGGGTTCTTATCCCAGAAGCTTGGATCTTTGGGTTTATCAAATAATAGATTACTATAGTCATTGACTACTCTGTCTTGTATATTTAACCTATTCCACTGACCCACCACTCTATTCCTTAGCCAGTACCAAGCAGTTTTGATGATTGCTGCTTTATAATACAATTTAAGGTCTGGAATGGTGAGGCCACCTTCCCCTGCATTTCTTTTCATTAGTTCCCTTGATATTCTGGACCTTTTGTTCTTCCAAATGAATCTTGTTATTATTTTTTCTAACTCTATAAAATAATTTTTGGCAGTTTGATTGGTATGGCACTGAATAGGTAAATTAGCTTAGGTAGAATTGTTATTTTTATTATATTAGCTCAGCCTACCCATGAGCAACTGATGTTTTTCCAATTATTTAGATCTGACTTTATTTGCTTGAAAAGTCTTTTGTAATTGTGTTCATAGAGTTCCTGGGTTTGTTTTGGGAGGTAGACTCCAAAATATTTTATAATGTCTACAGTAAGTTTAAATGGAATTTCTCTTTCTATCTCTTGCTGTTGGGCTTTGTTGGTAATATATAGAAATGCCAATGATTTATGTGGTTTTATTTTATAGCCTGCAACTTTGCTAAAGTTGTTTATTATTTCAAGTAGTTTTTTACTTGATTCTCTAGGATTCTCTAAGTATAACATCATGTCATCTGCAAAGAGTGATAACTTTGTTTCTTCTTTGCCTATTCTAATACCTTCAATGTCTTTTTCTTCTCTTATTGCTAAAGCTAACGTTTCCAGTATGATATTGGATAACAGTGGTGATAATGGACATCCTTGTTTCACCCCCGATTTTATTGGAAATGCTTCTAACTTGTCCCCATTACATATGATGCTTGCTGAAGGTTTTAGATAGATGCTATTTATTATTTTAAGGAAGACTCCATTTATACCTATGCTCTCTAGTGTTTTCAGTAGGAATGGGTGTTGTATTTTGTCAAAAGCTTTTCTTCATCTATTGAGATGATCATGTGGTTTCTGTTAGTTTTGGTGTTGATATGATGAATTATGCTGATAGTTTTCCTAATATTGAACCTGCACTGCATTCCTGATATAAATCCTCTCTGGTCATAGTGTATTGTTCTTGTGATAAGTTGCTGTAATCTATTTGCTAATATTTTGTTTAAAATTTTTGCATCTATATTCAATAGAGAAATTGGTCTATAATTTTCTTTCTCTGTTTTGACTCTTCCTGGTTTAGGTATCAGCACCATATTTGTATCATAACAAGAATTTGGTAAGACTCCTTCTTCATCTATTTTCCCAAATAGTCTATATAGTATTGGAATTAATTGTTCTCTAAATGTTTGATAGAATTCACATGCCAATCCATCTGGCCCTGGAGATTTTTTTTCCCAGGGAGTTCATCAATGGCTTGTTCAATTTCTTTTTCTGAGATGGGATTATTTAAGTATTTTATTTCCTCTTCTGTAAATCTGGGCAATTTATATTTTTGTAAATATGTATCCATTTCACTAAGATTGTCAAATTTGTTGGCATATAGTTGGGCAAAATAATTCCTAATTGTTGTTTTAATTTCCTCTTCCTTGGTGGTAGCTTCATCCTTTTCATCCTTGATACTAGTTATTTGGTTTTCTTCTTTCTTTTTTTTAATTGAATTAACCAAATGTTTATCTATTTTATAGATTTTTTTCATAAAACCAGCTCTTAGTTTTATTTATTAGTTCAATAGTTTTCTTATTTTCAATTTTATTAATTTTTCCTTTGGTTTTCAATATTTCTAATTTGGTGTTTAATTGAGGTTTTAAATTTGTTCTTTTTCTTTTTTTAGTTGTATTCCCAATTCATTGATCTCTTTTTCTATTTTATTTATGTAAGCATTTAGAGATATAAAACTTCCCCTAAGAATTGCTTTTGCTGCATCCCATGAATTTTGGTATGTTGTCTTATTATTGTCATTCTCTTGAATGAAATTATTGATTGTTTCTATGATTTGTTGTTTGACCCAATCATTTTTTAGGATTATTTAGTTGTCTATTATTTTTTAGCCTATCTTTCCATGGCCCTACATATAATTTTTATTGCCTCATGATCTGAAAAGGATGCATTTAGTATTTCTGCCTTTCTGCATTGGATTGTGAGGTTTTTATGCCCTAGTACATGGTCAATTTTTGTGTATGTGCCATGTACCACTGAGAAAAAAGTATATGCCTTTCTATCCCCATTCAGTTTTCTCCAGAGGTCTATCACACCTAACTTTTCTAATGTTCTATTCACCTCCTTAAATTCTTTCTTGTTTATTTTGTGGTTAGATTTATCTAGTTCAGAGAGTGGGAGGTTGAGGTTCTCCACTAGTATAGTTTTACTGTCTATTTCTTCCTGTAACTCCCTGAACTTCTCCTCCAAGAATATGGATACTATACCATTTGGTGCATATATGTTTAATAATGATATTACTTCATTGTCTATGGTACCTTTTAGCAGGATGTAGTTTCCTTCCTTATCTCTTTTGATAAGATCTATTTTTACTTTTGCTTTGTCTGAGATCAGGATTACTACCCCTGCTTTTTTTACTTCAGCAGAAACACAATATATTCTGCTCCAGCCTTTTACCTTTACCCTGTATCTGTCACTCTTTGTCCTGTAAACCACATATTGTAGGATTATGGTTTTTAATCCATTCTGCTATATGCTTCTGCTTTATGGGAGAGTTCACTCCATTCATATCCACAGTTATGATTACTGTGTCTGTTTCTCCATCCTTTTTTTCCCCCATTTATGCTTTTCTTTCTGCTTTCTCCCCCCCACTAGTGTTTTGCTTTTGACCACCACCTCCTTCAATCCCCTCTCCCTTCTATTATCCCTTTCCCTTTTTTTCCCCTTTACCCTTACTGTTTCTTCCCCTCCCTTCTATCCTTCTCTTTTCTTTCCCCTTTTCCCTCCTACTGCCTACAGGGCAAGTTAGATTTCTATACCTAACTGATTATGTTATTCCCTTCTTGAGCCAAATATGATGAGAGCAAGGTTCAAACAATGGTCATCCCCCTCCCTTCTTTCCCTCAGGTATAATAGGTTTTTGTGTCTTTTCCTATAATGTAATTTACCCTTGTCTGCCTCCTCCTTTCTCAGTACATATTCTTAGATCAGACTAATCCACTTACTTGGATCCATTTAACCCACTTGATTAATTTTTTTTTTATAATAACATCAAAGTCAACTTCTATCCACCCCCTTTATGTATACTTGTTTAGCACGGTATAATAACAATACAGTTCTAAAGAGTTGCAAGTGTTGCAATCTTCCCTTGTGGGGATGTAAACAGTTTACCCTTATTAACAACATATTGTGTCTTTCTGTCCCATTTACCTCTTTATGTCTCTCTTGAATCTTGTACTTGAAGATTAAATTTTTTGTTGAGCTCCGGTCTTTTTATCAGGAAGGTTTGGAAGTCCCCTATTTCATTGAATATCCATCTCCTCCCCTGAAAAATCATGCTCATTTTTGCTGGGTAGTTGATCCTTGGCTGCAATCCAAGCTCCTTTGCCTAATGGAATATCATGTTCCACACCCTACAGTCTTTTAATGTAGAAGCTGCAAGGTCCTGTGTAATCCTGACTGTGGTTCCATGATATTTAAATTATTTCTTTGGGGCTGCTTGCAGTATTTTCTCTTTAATCTGGTAATTTTGGAATTTAGCTATTATATTACTTAGTATTTTCAATTTGTGCTCTCTTTCAGGAGGTGATTGGTAGATTCTTTCTATAGTTATTTTACCTTCTGGTTCTAGGACTTCAGGGCAGTTTTCCTTTATGATTTCCTGAAAGATACTATCCAGGCTCTTTTTATCATCATGAGTTTCAGGTAGGCCAATAATTTTTAAATTTTCTCTTCTGGATTGATTTTCCAGGTCAGTTATTTTACCCATGAGGTATTTTACATTTTTACCTATTTTTTCATTTTTTTGTTTCTGTTTGACTGATTCTTGCTCTGTCATAGAGTCAGTTTCCATTTGTCCAGTTCTAGTTCTTAACATATTGTTTTCTTCTGTTAGATTTTGTACTTTCTTCTCCAATTGGTCAATTGTATTTTTAAGGGATTTGTTTTCTTCAGTGTACTTTTTTTTTTCCAATTGGCCAATTGTATTTTTTAAGGACTCCTCTACCTCTCTCATTTGACTTTTAAAATCCCTCTTGAGCTCTTCTAAGAAGGCCTTTTGGGCTTCAGACCAGTTCATATTCCCTTTTGAGGTTGCAGATGTGGGTTTGTTGACAATGTTGTCCTTTTCAGAATTTCTGTCTTGATCTTCACTCTTCTCATAATATGAATCTATGGTACGTTTCTTTTTACTCATGGTGTTTCTTTATTCCCTGGCCTTTAAAAAGATTAAGCTCTCCTGCTGGGGAGTAGAGGGCACTGACCTAAGCTTCTTGTGTTGTGAGCCTAGGTCTTGGTCACTGGCTTTGTGTACTGGGGCCTCTTATGCTGGCAATTGGAGGCTGTAGGGTTCTGGCAGCTTACCTGGTGTTAGGCTGGAATCAGCAAGGTTGGAACTCTCAGGCAATTCTAGGTTGCCTGCTTTTCCTTTCTTTTAGCTTTCTTCAGCTCCTGTTAGATGGGTGCTGTCGGGTGTTTATCTTGCAGTGCTGCCTCCCGTAGTTCTATTGAGGCACTGGGAGACTCCTGTGCTGTAGAATGCCTAGAATGTTGTAGAAAACCTGGTGGTTTTCTGAGCTGCTTTCCACCTGTTTCCCTGCCCTCCCTGAGGCACTTGGAGGTCCAGGTGTTGGTGTTGGCCTGCTCCACCACCTGGGCTTCAGGATCTCCTCTTGGTTGGCAGTTGGAAGCTGTAGGGTTCTGGCAGCTTACCTAGTGTTGGGCTGGAATTAGCAAGGCTTGAACTTTCAGGGAACTCTAGGTTGTTTTCTTCAGCTCCTTTCAGATGAATGCTGCAAGGTGCTTATCCTCCTGGGGTCCTTTATAGTGCTGCTTCCCTTATATTTGCTGAGGCAATGGGAGACCTGTTTGCTGTAGAATGCCGAGGCACCAGAATCTCCTCCTGATGTGCTAAAGTGGGTCTTTCCACTAGCTGGTTGGGTGACTCCTGCTCTGTACTCCTCCCCTTCCCCGAGGGTAAGAGGGGCCTTTCCCGTTAATCCCACTAGCTACCTGGGCTACTGTACTTCTGCTCCCCATCTTTCTTCTGGTTCAGCTGTTCCAGGGTTTTTTCTGGGGTGATATTTTCTGGGTTTTCAGAGGTTGATAGGGAAGGGTGAGAGTGACTACCTTTTTGCTCCGCCATCTTGGTTCCCTGAAGCGGAAGTGGAAAAAAAATTTTTGTATCAAACTCCTCTGAAAAGGATTTGTTACACAGGAAAAATCAACAATTAATAAAAATGTATAAAGGTAGCCAAAGGATATGAATAGTTTTTAAAAGAATTGCAAAGTACTCATACATGAAAAAATGGTCCAAATCACTAAGAGAAATGCAAACCAAAATAACCTTGAAGTTTCACCTCATACCCTGCAGACTGTCAAAACTGACAAAAAAATGTCAAAGTTTAGTATTGGAGGGGAAAATAGGCACACCAATACATTATTGGTGAGGCCATGAAGGTAATACAACCATTTTGTTTGTTTGTTTGTTTGTTTGTTTTTGGTTAGGCAATGGAGTTAAGTGACTTGCACAGGGTCACATAGCTAGTAAGTATTATGTGTCTGAGCCTGGATTTGAACTCAGGTCCTTCTGAATCCAGGGCTAGTGCTCTGTCCACTGCACCACCTAGCTGCCCCCAATACAACCATTTTGGAAACCAATTTGTAATTATGCAAATAAAGTGACTAAAATATCCAAACTCTTTGAACCAGAGACTCCATTACTAAGCTTATACCCCAAAGACTCCATATGCCCATCAGTTTGGGAATGGCTATACAAATTGTGATACACAAATGTTATGGAGTACTGCACTATAAGAAATGATATGTGTGATGCATAAAGAGAAGGATAGAAAGATTTATATGAATAGATACAGAGTGAAGTAAACAAAGTCAAGAAAATAATATACACAGTAACTATACTCTAAATGGAAAGAATAATAACACACCAAAAATCAACAGTAAAGGTAACAATTATAAAAATCAAGTGGGACTGGAATAAAAAGCTTTGAAAAGACACCCCCACTTACCCCTTTGTGGAGGTGGAGGTCAGCAGGAATTACACTTTGCACATGTTTATGGACTTTTTGAGTATATTGATTAGTTGTGTTGATTTTGTAATTCCTCTTTAAAAAATATGGATGGATGACTTTTGTGGAGGCATAAGGGGTGGGATACATGGGACACTATAGTAATATTAATCTAACCTCAAACACTAGGTGTGTGAATCTGGGCTAGTCGTTTAACTTCTATTTGCCTCAGTTTACTCAACTGTAAAATGGGAATAATAATAGTACCTATCTCACATGATTTTTATGAGGATCAAATGTGACAATATTTGTAAAAAATGTTTAGTACAATGCCTGGCACATAGTAAATACTTTATAGGTATTTATTATTATTATTATTATTATCATTGTTTAAGAAGAGTAATCCAACCCTTTTGGTCCTAGTGGAAAGAATTTGGTCCCCCAAATATATCATGTTTTTACATCTGAACTAAAGTAGGGATAACTGAAAAGGAAAATGCTTTAGATTAGCAATGTTTTCTGGACAAATATTAAAGACCCTTCCATATTGAAGGAATTGTATAGTTAATATGGAGACCTACTTGAATAGTAAGTTCTAATTAGATAATAGGAATATATTAAAAAGAATGGAATATAAACCCTACATACTATGAAATAGCATCTGACATCACAGATCTAGAGTGGAATTTAGAGGTCATATAGAACAGTCCTCTCATTTACCAGATTAGAACCTGAGACACTGAAAAGTTAATTGTTTTACATAAGGTCATAACTAATAGAAATAGGATTTGAACTCATGTCCAGCACTTAGCACAGTGTCTGGTGCATAATAGGTGCTAAAAATGCTTATTGCTTTGCTATCCCACGACTCCAAATACAGCTCCCTTTGCACTGCACCGCATTCCCAACCTATTTACAGAGTAATTGAATAATAATATAACCCTTAACATAGATTTTATCTTCACAACAATACTTTGAGACAGGGTCTATTATTATCCTCTTTTTACAGATGAGGAAATTGAGGGTCAGAGGGATTAAATGACTTGCCTAGCATGACAGAGTCATTGTGTCTAGTTTTTATTGACTCTCACTCCAATGCCTAATCCGCTATGTTGCACTGTCCCTCAAGTGACAAAGAATACTAATAAAATATCACAAAATCTCAGAATTAGAAGGAATCTCTGAGGTCATTAGTCCAAAATTTCACACTGATCCCTCTCTACATAGGGAAGTATGGCTAAACACATAGTCTAAAAAGAATACCTGGAAAAAAAGAGTACCCTCTATAATATCTTCAACAGAGGAAGTTGGTGGCACATTATATAGAGTGCTGAAACAGAAGTCAGAAAGACGAGTTCAAATCCAACCTTAGACACTTGTTAGCAGTGTCACCCTGAGTAAGTCACTTAACCTCTATTTACCTTATATGGTAAAACAGGGCCAATGATAGTAACTATCCTCCAGGGTTGTTTATGAGTCAAATGAGATAATATTTGTGGAATTCTTGGTACAATGCCTAGAACATGGAAAGTGCTCAATCAACACTTGTTTCCTTCCTTTTTTTCTTGGACATATGCTTGCCCACTTTTTGCTTGAAGACCTACAAAGAGGAGGAACTTGCTACTTCCTGAGATAGCCCATTACTTTTGTATAGGGATAATTCTTAGGACGTTTTTCTTTACATCAAGGTATAATTTTCTTTTTTGTGACGCTCAAGCATGGATTCTCCTTCTGCCAACTTAAGCCCAGAAGAACAAATCTAAACCTTTTTCCACATGGCAGCTTTTCAAGTACTTAACAGCTGTCATATCTCTACTTAGTCTTCTGTTCTCCATGTTTAAGATCCATTTTTCTTCAAATTGATCCTTATAATACTCTTCAAAATCCCTGAAAACCTTCATCCATATGTACTGTAGCTTGTCACTATCTTTTTTTAATATGTGGGAACTAGGACTGAACAAAACTTTCACATGTTGGTGAAGTACGGAGATTGAAGTACTACCACCCTAGTTGATTTTTTTAAGCTACCATTTATGTAGGGCTTTAAGTTTTGCAAAGTTCTTTACATACATGAATTCATAAGATTCTCACAACAACCCTGTGAGGTAGGTACTATTATTATCCTCATTTTATAGATAAGGAAACTGGGCACAGAGGTGTTAAGTGACTTGCCCAGGATCCCATAGCTATTAAGTGTCTGAATCAGGATTTTGAATTCAGGTCTTCTTGACCCTAAGCTTTCTCCACAGTGCCACCCACTTACCCCTTTAAATGCAGTTTAAGATTGCATTATCTCTTTGGGTCACTATTTAACACATTTAATTCACTTTAAACTCGTAGTAGACTAAGAGTCTAGCTCCCTTTTTAGACTATGTGTCTAGACATTCTTCCCTGTGTAATCAAGGGTTCTTGTGGAAATATTCCTTGGTCAGCTGGTACTACCATATAGACAAACCCATAATGATGTAATTGGATTCACCTAAAATTTTGTAATGATTCTGCATCAGAATTTATAAACTAGAGGACACCTTATAGTATCTATAATTATATTACAATGCACTGGAGGTAAATTATTACATTTAAAACCACCTGGGCACATCATTAAAATCAACCCACCTGCTCAATAGCTAGTATGATTAAATGTTAGACTTTAACTTGTCCCTTCCCCATTGAAGCAACAACAAAAGGGTATGTAAGTTATTTATTCAATAGGGCATCTCCTATTGAATAAATGCTCAGGCATCTATGCTCAGTCATGCTCAGACAACTCCTTATTTTTTTTTATGCAGTTGCCCTCATTTTGGATCACTTTGACACCTTCACCATGCCTCACCCCATGTACCCCACTCCCAGCTTTCTTTTCTGTGTTGTCTTCCCTCATTAGATTGTAAACTCTTTGAGGGCAGGGATTGTTTTTCTTTTTTCTATTCGTATCCTCAGCTCTTGGCATAGTAGTTCACAATGAACAAATGTTTATCGACTGATTTGGATAGTTTTCCATGTGTTGTATTTATTTTGAGTCAAAAGCCACTGTGTACCCAGGGAAAATTCATTCATTCATTCATTCACTATTTACTCATTAATGCATCAAACATTTATTACATTTAATTCTGTTCAAAGTACTGTGGAGAAGGCAGAAAGATAAAAGACAGAGTCCCTGTCCTCAAGCAGTTTATAATCCAGTATTAGCAGAAACCCTGTTCAGTTCCTTATATTCAAAATATCTAAGTCCTTAGGGATAAACCCATTTCCTCTTCAACATTCATGCATATGGAATAGTTCATTAACATATAATACTATTTGTGTTGCTCCAGGTCTCATGTCACAGGCCACATAAACCATGTTCTTCAGAGAAATCATTGATAATCATACCTCTTCAAGGGCTCCAACCCAGAATCAGGATAGCAAGCTAGAAAGGACTTTAGAGATGATCTAAAGTAGGCAGCATGTTATAATGGAAAGAACACGATAAGTTCTGTCCTCAGAGTTCAAATCCTGCCTCAGTTACTACTTACATGACCTTGGGCAAGTCATTAACCTTCTTGGCCCTCAGTTCCTTTATTTGTAAAATTAGGTAGTTGAACCAGATGGCTTCTAAGGCTTCTTCCAGTCCTATATCTGAGAACCCAACCTACCCCCCCTTATTAGACAGATGAAGAAACTGAGACTCAGGGAGGGAGGTGTAGTAGCTTGACAGAGGATACACAAATGATAAGTGGCAGCTCTAGAATTTGAACCAGAACTCCAGGATTCAAATCCAAAGTTCTTTCCATGATGCCATATTGCCCCTCCAAAGTCAGAAATTTGTGCTGTTAATGGGTAGGCTCTATCAGTTGCATGTTCTATTTCAAATGACAAACTTGGATGCAGATACTCTTGGAACAAAGATGTGTTTTCAGAAGAATGCCAGTACCTCCCCTGAAAGCAGTTTCTTAATTCTCCCCAAAGGGAGGCATCACTAGAAACTATACAGAAAGAGATCACATTTCTCTAAGGTTTTATGTATCTTTCTTATAACAAGCCTTGGGCTTCTTATCTCCATTTTAAAAATAAAGAAAACGAAACTCTCAGATATTTTTACTTGTCCATAGTCACACAGCTACTAAACAGCAGAGCCAGGACTTGACCTAAGACATTGAATGCTGTGGCCAGTGCTCTAACTGCTACTCCATGCTATGTCCAAGAATAACCCTTTGATAGATGAGTTATGATAAAAATTATTAAATAGGGATTCTATAACATCTATTGGCACTGTGTGACTTATAAGGTAGATGTTTATCATGCTGGTGGGAAGTGTGACCAAGGCCCAGATGTGCGTTCTCAGCATTTGGCATTTGGGAATCTGGTGTTTTGTTTTGTTTTTTCTTCTTCTCTGCTATTTGCTATTAACTTATGTTAGATACTCTTTCTGTTTTTTTTTTTTTTTAGGCTTTCTGTTTACAGAAATTAATTGTTCATTCGCATCACCTCTGGAGTTTAAACAAATATTAGTTTGTCCTTTTTTATCCTCTACATTGAGTTTATTTAAAAAAAGCTGCATCAATCAGAGTCCCCCATAGACTGATCCCTGCCTTTTAAGTACCTGTGCATGGTGAGTCTTTCACTGGGACCTGGGAGATAGGTGGTGGAAGGACAAAAGAGACAGAGACTTTATGCTGTTAAAGGACATATAGTCACAACATTACAGCATTGTGAATTGGAAGTGACCCTAAAGGCTATGTAGTCCAACCCATACCTGAATAAGAATCCTCTATCATAGTCACAGCAAGTTAAATCCAGTCTTTGCTCAATGTTCTTTAGTGACCTCCAAGGTAGCTAGATGGCATAATGGATGCCATATGCACTTGGAGACACCAAACCTGAGTTCAAAGACAGGCAAGCAAGTCTCCTCCTATGTTAGAATATGAGTTTCTTTATCATAGTGGTTCTTAATTGTGTTGTCTCTTGGGTGTCCTTAAGACTATTTCAGTGGTTTGAAAGGCCAAAACTATTTTCATCTTAATACTAAGATAATTATTTGTCTATTAAAATACGGTTCCCTTTTCCAACTACATATCTGTGAGGCTATATTCTCTTTTTTGTGTATTATATTTTAATCATCTAAGATCCACTTTCTTACCCTCCCATCCCTCACTCCAATTAAGAATACAAGAAAAACAAAACCTATTACAAACATGCATAGTCAATCAAAATGAATTTCCACATTATCATGTTCAAAAATATTTACATCATTCTGCATTCTGAGTCCTTCACCACTCTATCATGAGGTAGGTAGAATATTTCAGCATCAGTCATCTCTAATCCTGGTTGGTCAGTATGTTGATAAGAGTCTAGCACAAAACTATTTCATTACATATATAAGCTATAACTTGTTAATCTATTCCCTATTTAAGGTCACCCCCTCAGATTCCTATTCTTTGCCATATCCAAAAGTTACAAATATTTTGTACTTTCTTAAGGTTTGCTTAGGACTAATCCCTTCCTTAATGTACCTTCCTTCCAATTCCCCCTTCCCACTTCTACCATGTCCCTCCTATTTTCCTGAGTGAAAAGTATTTCTGTACCCAACTATGTGTGTGTGTACACGTGTTCTTCCTTCCTTTACCAGTTCAGATAAAAGTGAAATTTAAATGCCAACTGCTTCCCTTCCCTTCCCATTGTTTATATAGATGTCTATTTGTACACACTAATTATGTGAGAAAACTTTTCCTAAACTTCACTTTCCTCTCACCTGACCTCACCATATTCTTTTTCCCCTTTCTTTCCATTATTTTCTTAAGATCATGGAAAGATCAGCACCACTTCCAGGTTGTACTATGGGATTAGACTAGTAAGAAAAGCTAAAATTTGTGTAATGCTTGGACTTTTGGGAAATGCTTCATCTAATTAAGCCAGTGATACTTAATTAGCCTTGTTCTCGATAAAGGCTAGGAGTTGGCATTCCCATGTCTTCTGTGGCAGTTAGGTATTCCACCCAATATCTTCATATAGGTCTTCAGGGGATATGTCAAGCTTTCGATGTTACCCAGTTTCAATGACAGTGGTCTTTTCATTAGTCTAGGAGCTTGAGTTATGCAGATTTATGAAATTAACCTCTTGATTCAGCCCCATCCCAATTTTTCTCTTCAGCTTAAGTCTTGTATCACTGACTGCCTGATGGGAATTTTGATCTGAGTATCACACAGGCATCTCAAAATCAACATATCCCAAATCAAAGTCTTTATCTTCTTTCCTCAACCTATCCCTCCTCTAAAACTTTATTAATTGCACCACTATCCTTTCCATCACACAGCTTCACTCCTCATTTCCAAATAGTTCCATAGTCTCATCAATCCTACCACCACAGCATCTCTCAACTCCATCCCTTCTCTCTACTCATAAGGCCACCAGACTTACTTTACTCCTACCAAATCTGTTTTAGTCTCTTATGACCTTTTTTTTCTGGACCATTGCAAAGGCATGCAAATTGGTATCTCTCCTTCCATGATCTCTACTTTCCAGTCCATTCTTCGCATAGCTACTAAATTGATGTTTTTCTTTTTTTCCTTCTAAAGCTCAAGTCTTCCCATGTTACTCTCCTACTCAATAAAATTCATTGGCTCCTCATTGTCTCTAGGATAAGATATAAACTTCTTAGCTTGGTATTCCCTTCCAAATCTGGCTCTAGCTTAAAATCCCAGAATTATTTCACTTGATCCTATTTCATGTGTACTATGTTCCAGCCAATCTGACCTGCTTAAGGTTCTTTTCCAAATTCATTACTCCATTTCCTACCTCCATTATTTGCAGTTTTAAACCTCATGCCTAGAATGACCTTCTTTTTCATTGATACCTGTTAGGAATCTCAACTTTTTTGAATCACCCTAGTTGGTAGTGATGTCTCTCCCCAAATGATAGTATCTTGTGGTTACAAATTGGCACTTTTACTCCTCTCTTGCTTTTTCTGCAACACCTTTCTTTATTCTCCCCTTTTACCTGTCGAATGTATGCTATATAAGGGTAAGACCTACTCATTTTTTTCTGTATTTCTAATACCTAGTACAGCACTTTGTATATTATAAGTACTTAATACATATTCATGAAATTGGATTAATTCTAGTTTAATATTCTAGACTTTGAGATCTTTTGGATTATGACTCTATTATTCAATGTATGAGACCCTGTTCCTTACTTTGGTAAACATGCCACTTATGCCTTCACTCAAATCACTGATTTTTTTTAAAAAAAGAAAACAAACATTATAAAATCCTGGTGAAATTCCTGAGAAAATTTCAAAAAGATCTACTTCCAAGATAATATTGATCCATTAAAGGATCCCCTTGGGATCTTGTCATTCAACTGGTTCCAAATCCTTTTGAGTTTACAATTGTTTAGCCTAAATCCTTCCATATTTCTCACCAGGTTATAGTACAATACTCTATCAAATGTCTTGATGAAATCCTAGTACACAATGACAATGAATTCCCCCAATCTATCAGGATGGTGACTGTCAAAAATAGAGATGAATTTTGTCTGGCATGGTGCTAGCTATCCTTTAGCTTTTTGATACTGACCTTTAGTTTTCTTTTTATTATTAATTTATTTTATTTTTGATTCATGGAATAAAACAAGCATTTCCATAACACAGTACAGTAAAAAGATGACTGCACATGAAACTGCAAATCTACCATGCACAACCTGCTATTCCCTCCAAATATACAATAGTTAACATGTAAATTTCCCTTTTTCCCCTTTTTTTCTTCCCTCCCCTCCCACTCTACAGATGGCTACCATTAGACACAAATAGGTGTGTGTGTATGTATGTGTGTGTGTGTATGTACGTGTGTGTGTGTGTGTGTGTATGTAAAATTATTCTGTACATACTTCTATTTATCAATTCTTTCCCTGGATACAGATAACGTCTTTCTTCATATGTCCTTTATTTTCATTTTATGTATTTATAATAGTCAACATGACTTAGTCACTCAAAGTCATTCTTATAACAATATTGCTGTTACTGTATACAATGTTCTCTTGGTTCTGCCTCACTTAACTCTTCATCATTTCGTGCAAATCTTTCATGACCTTTAGTTTTCACAGATTCTGTTTTTATGATCACAAACCAACACTTTAATCATATGTCCTAGAATATTGCTAGCAATGAAGTAAAGCACAATGAATAGGATGAATAATTTACCTTCTATTTGAAAATTCAGACATTTGCTCTTTTCTTAATCTTGCCCTGTTTGCCATATTTCTCTTGTTCATCTTAATTATTCAAGTATCACCAATAGTGACTCAGTGAGCATATCTATTGATCCTGACAGTACTATGGGATGTAATTATTTCACTCAGTCCTAGTAACATAAACTCATTGAGAGATGAGTGATTATTTACCATACTACTTGTGTGATTACTTACCATATTTTTGCTTATCTTGAGATTCAGCTCCTTGTAGGAATTTGTATTCTCTCTTCTGTGGTCTAAACATTACTTTTCTTAGTAGAGCAGAGAAAGAACATAGATTGGAGGTATAATTTAACACATGGGGGAATTTCAGGTAAAGAAACTACCTCTTTACTAGAGAGAGTGTTCTACAGTTAAGAGTAATGGGTGGAAATTGGAAGATACAAGTTTAGGTTTTAAGATGAAGGACACCTTCTAGTAATTAGAACTATCCAATGTTGGAATGGGCTGCCTTTGAAAATAATGAATAACTGCCTTATTCCCTGCCTTTCACTCAGACCTCCTCTCAGAGGTTCTCAAGCAAAGACTAGATGACTACTCATTAAGTAAGTTGTAAGGGGATTTGGGTGTATAGATGGGACTAGTAGGCATCTAAAACCCCTTCCAATGCTGAGGTTCTGTGATTATTTGATTTTGTGAAAAGTCCTAGAAAAGAAACCTTTGGGATCACCTGATCCAGCTTCCAGTATTTCACCTGGAAAGGTATTATTGCCTCCACTTTAAAGATGGAGTAATTGAGCCTTAGAAAGTTTAAATAACTTTTTCAAGGTACTAAAAATGGAGTACACAACTTCATTTGTATTGTCATGATTGTTTCTTGAGAAAAAATGAAATTTACTACTAAATCATTTTGAATGTTATGGTAAACAGTTTGACAGGCACCTGTTATTTGGTTTATAAGCTGACTTTTAAATTTTGACAGATTCTAGCTATGTTCTGTAATTAGTTTAGAAGTTTTTCTTGTTACTGAATAGACCAAACACCATACATAAATTCAATGACTATATTAGATGCACCTAAGTGGTATAATGGACAGAGCAGTAGGCTTGCAATAAGGATAGTCTTGAGTTCAAATCTTGACTCAGCCTCTTTCTAGCTATGTGATCTTGAGTAAGTCACTTAGCCTGTTTCGATTTCAATTTCATCTATAAAATGGAGGCATAATTATAGCATCTACCTTACAACACTGTTGCAGTAAGGAGTAAAATGAGACAATGTACGAAAAGTGCTATGTAAATCATAGCTAGTATTATTAACATTTCAATATAGTTTGACATGTAGTACGTAACTGGCAAAACCAACATATGTTTTCATCTATTGCATAAAAATGAAAAAAAATTAACTGATGAGCAGAGATGAATTGTACATTTCTAGTTTCAACTTTGCCAGTACTTGGTTCTGTTACAGTGGGTAAGTCATTTTCCTCTTAGGGACCTAGCTCATATATCTCTAAAATGAAAGGCCTAGATTTTTAAATTCTCAAGTTTTGTTGATTTTATGCCAGTGTATGTTTTTAATTGAATATATCAAATAGTCTTGGGACTATATGACTAAAGTTTTGATGGCATTCCATTTTAATAGTCTTTTAAGACTTCGTTGTGGAAATTTGGTTTCTCCTATTCTTCATTCCTACCTTTGTTGTCTTCCTTTTAATGCTCCAGGACGTACCAAGGAATGATAGAGGAAGGAGAAGAAATGAGAAAAGGGAGGTAAAGGCAATTTTACAGACTATAGAGAATTTTTGTGGTGTAATTATTTTTTAAAACAATCTGCAAGGCTCATTGAACTCCTCCAGAAAGCCAGTCAGATTCATCACCAAGTGATCTTTAAAACAGTTTCCCACCTGATCCCCACACCCCATTCTGGTAACATTGGCATGTAGGACATGTACTCTCTGTTTCCAAACCAGCAAACCCCTGTGGACTTCCTCCCCTCTCCTATCTTCTTTTTCCTAGAGCATCTCAAAGCCTTGCTGTGATCCTAAAGAACATGAATTATTCACCATGAATTTCATTGGGCTTCAAAGCACATTTAGAAAAATAAAATAAAACTGCCTAACCCACCCTGTGCTTTGCCCCTTTCTTCATTAGCCAGACATCATGATTGGAATGGCTAAATGTTATCTATTGTACTAAGCTTACTGTTGGTTTTGCTCTCCCTTTTCTACCCCCTAAAAAAACAAACAAACAAAAAGACATCCCACCGACCAGTCTACTCCCCATGTGCCTGTATTTCCCAGTGCTGAAGCCCTTGCTTCCTCACCCCAGGCACATCAGGATCCAGCGTGTGTTTTACAGACAGAATCATGTTCCATATTAATATCATCACTCTCCTTTTAATGGCCTTGAAGGTCTTGGGAAACAGTATACATTATCTGCTTCATAGAGTAGCAGCCCAGCTGAGAATTCCTTTGGCTTTCATACACCAGTTCCTGGGCTCTGGGCCCTTTGCTTGGTAATCAGGATTCAGGAAGCACTCATAGGCCAGGCTACATTGACAATTGAAACATCAGCGTCAGCTTTTGGAGTCCAACAAGGTTGAAAGCTCTTAGAGCTATACTCTTTAGGATGCTTAGCACTGGGTAAATGCACGTTTAGTGAATACTTGTTAATTGAGTTTATTGCCAGTATTCAAACAGGATCAGGTAACTTAATGAATAAACTTAACATTGACCAACTGGGGCTGGTCCAGCTCCCACCTATAGCCTAGGAGCAACAGCACCTGCTGGGGATGTCATTGACCTCAAGTCCTAATTTTTTTTTTCTATTTTGACTTCAAATGCCAATCTCTTCTGTCCTATTTCCATATACCAGTCTTGGTATTTTCATCCATATTACCAGTGATTAAGGACTTGAAAACACACACATGCACACACACATATAATTATAATAAAGTATTGATGTTACTTTTAAAACTGTCCTGCTTGTCTTTGTTTCCTTCAGAACTCCTCATCACTTCTGTGCATTAAAAAATGTTTCAATGGCCCTCTTAGAGGGCCACATCTGGCCTCCAGACCACAGGTTCCCCACCCCTGAACTAGACCATAGAAAAGAGTTTCATAGGAGGCAGTATGGTGCAGGGGAAAGGCACTAAACCTGGAGTCAGAACATCTGGGTTGAAATCCTGTCATTCAATTCCATTCAGTTCCCAAGGACTCATAATGGAAAATCAGAGAAAGAACTGATAGAGTCTGAATGCAGATTGAAGCATACTGTTTTTACTTTCTTTATTTTTTTCATAGTATTTTTTTTCCTTTGTTCTCCCTCTAGGTCCTTGGGTGTGGCCTTTTGACTGAGTCTGAGTTTTACAGAACAAATCCTTTTATTAAGGGGCTCTCAATCTAATATGGGAAACTATACATAAAAAGAAGCCAAAAAGAAGGGAAAGAGTAAATTATCCCATGGAGGAGTGATGAAATCTTGCAGCCAGGGTGGGAAATGGTCTGAGGAGGTGTGAGTTTTAGAGGTGATTTCATCTCAAAGAATGAGGAGTTTCTGGATATATGAAGTCCAGGAAAGCATCTACTTTGGGAAATATAGGGAAATTCCATAGGTACCCTCCTTAAGTTCTGGAGGAAGGGAGAAGCTTCCATATGTCTACCTCCCATCCTCTCCAACCAGAGGGAAGAAAGAGCCTCTGGAGTAGGGGCTGCTGTGGATAG
Organism: Vombatus ursinus; assembly: GCF_900497805.2. Taxonomy (NCBI): domain Eukaryota; kingdom Metazoa; phylum Chordata; class Mammalia; order Diprotodontia; family Vombatidae; genus Vombatus; species Vombatus ursinus. The sequence continues at coordinate 44,376,683 of NW_020954556.1, read as the reverse complement.
AGTGCCAGACTTGAACTCAGGAAGACTTAAGTTGAAATCTGGCCTCAGACACTTACTAGCTGTGTGATCCTGGGCAAGTTATTTAATCCTGTTTGCCTCAGTTTCTTCATGTGTAAAATGAGCTGGAGAAGGAAATGGCAAATCACTCCAGCATCTTTGCCAAGAAAATCCCAAGTGGGGTTACAAAGAGTTGGACATGACTAATCAACAGAACAGCAGCAACATACATATATGTATATATAACATATAAAATAATGTATATATGAGATTGTTATAAACACTCATCTCTCTCTCTCTATATACATGTGTATATATGTTACACATGCATATGCCAATACACATATGTGTGTATAACATAGACATGTGTATATGGCAATATACATTGTCATTTGTGTCTGGTGTGTATATACATATATGTATATCTATCACATATCAAACCCACAACTCACATATGTGTATATGTTTTGTGTGTAAATATACATATATGTACAATGCATATGTATATTTATATAGCTCTATCTCTATCACCTCCATCTTATTTAGGAACTTCTGCTACTAATGCAAATCAGCAGCTTTTCTATAACCTAGAGCAGGGGTGGGGAGCCTGCAGTCTTGAGGTCATATATGACCCTCTAGGTCCTCAAGTGTGGCCTTCTGACTGAATCCAAACTTTGAACAAATTTGAGTTTAGACACAGTCAAAGGGCCACACTTGAGGACCTGGAGGGCCACAGGTCGCCTCCAGGTCGCAGGTTCCCTGCCCCTGCCTAGAGCATTGAGAGGTTAAATGACTTCTCCAGGAGGGTACAGCCAGTATATGTCAGAAGCCAGACTTGAGTCCAGACCTTCTGAAGCCCAAAGTTGATTCTCTATTGCCTATGCCACGCTGACTTTCTTAGAATGCATAGCACATTTATCACACATTTTTTAAAGGAAGACAATGATGTAATTTTCTATTTTTATTTGCTTTGAGAGTAACTTTATTAAGCTTTGGCTGAGGTGCAGCATTACTCCCTCTTCCCTGAGAGCATTGGTTGTAGGAGGAATTCTGTGATGAAGCATGTTCCAGAAAGTTTCTGAGCACATTGCTCTATCTGCTTTGTGTATGGCAGGCACTAAACACCTACTTCTGGAACCGAATGAGCCATAGATGGATGATGCGAAGTAGGCTGAACTCCTGAAGTTGTTCCTATTCTTAGTTGGAAGTTATCTGCCATTGTATTCAGTTGAGTCTGTCCCCTAGTGAGATCAGTGCTGTGTTGACAACATGCCTTTTCATATGCAAACTACACGCACACCAGAGAACCCTCTGGCTTGGTTCACTTTGATACCTTTCTACTTCTCTTTAGTCCCTGGGAGAAAATGAAGGAAATAGAAAGCAGGTGGGGAGAGCTTTGAAGCCTTGGAGTCTCTGGGAAAATGGCAGATCAAGGGACTGCAAAAGATAACCACTTGCAGGAATTCTGCAACAAAATTGTGACTGCCTCCTCCCCTGCCTCATCTCTTTCCAAGTTTTCATTCCTCTTCCTCATTCTCCTTCTCATCCAGACATAACTGCTCCAGAACCCTCAGTCCCACTTCCAAAGCTTGGAGTTTAGCGTATTGGTTTGACACAGCAAGAAAGAGAATTTGCATAGTTAGCATATTCTCCATTTAAGTAGCAGACTCCTGCTACAGAAATGACTGAAGTCCATTGAACTGCCTTCTTACCTCCTTGGAATTCCACCACAGGAAGAAGGCAGGGAACTGAATGTATCAACCTCACAGAGATCTTTAGCTAGCTGAAGATGATGGATGGAAGGCAGAACCTCTGCATTTTCTTCTGTGTGATTTTGTAGAGGAGGGAGATAACTGGTGGAGAGCAGTAATTAGTTTAATTCATGTGTTTGTGCAATGCGAGTAGGTAAGGGGTGACTGTTCAGGACTACCCAGCCACAGGCAAGGTAAAAATCAAAAGTTTAGCTGAAGGGAAATAATAAATAGAGGTTTAGAAAATCATGTGATTATCTCCACATTCATAATGACATTTTAGGGAGTGAAGATTCCTTTCCCAGGGCAACAAAAGGTGACAAGGAAAGGAGAGGCCAGAATGGGGAGGATGCTGTCATAGCCATTTTAATTTTGCAACCTAGAATTATCAGTCACATTCCCCTTCATGGTCTGCTTTTTTGTTAGTTTGTTTTTCATTATTTTTATTCAAAACACGGTCATCAACAGACATAAACATTTCAAGATACAAAGAACAGAGTAGATTGTATGAGATACTGAATTTCTATTAAATATACTTTTAAAACATATATATTAAGTTTATTAAACTAGTAAAATAATTGCCCTATTTCTGTTCACTTCTGTACTTCCATTTTTTCCTCTTGTGCATTAAGGAAAAAAAAAAGATTTCATTGTTGCCCCTCTACCTTTTTCCCGTGTCCTGCATTCATTGTTCTTTTTTTTTTTTAAAGCAATTGAGGTTAAGTGACTTGCTCAGGGTCACACAACTACCTGCATTCATTGTTAAGGGCACCCTCCTGCTCCTACACACTACTTCAGTGTGTTAACGGTTCATTCTAGAGTGTCCACTCCTATGTCCTAGATGAAAAGGCTTGCTCAGGGCTATTGCTTATTAGATATGGATGCCAGCTGCAAGGCAGCACTACTCTCTCCTTCTGGCAGCAAGGCAGGTGCAGCAGGGAAGAGCGGATGTATAAATAACAGTACCATGGGAGGACTCATCCCAAGGCACACCATTTTCTTTAGGCTCTGTTAGATTCTGCAGACAGGCAACATCACTGTTCTAGCAAAGTCATCAGCCTCACTCTCTACTCCAGAGTCATAAGAGTCCAGTGGCAAGACAAAAATCAAGATAACTGGTGATGGCCCAGGATGTAGTGGGTGACCCTGACCTTTTTAAATTAAGGTCTTTCCTAGGTCTCAGTTTGTCTGAGGCAATACCCATTCAATGATTAAGAATTGAGACAAAAAATGGCCTACATTACAATCACAAAAGTATCAGTCTGGGAGGATTTCTGGCCAGAACATAAAATAATTGCAATTTGGTTGTTTTCCTTTGTTCTTGAAGAGGACCAAATGACATCACTTTGCTAGAGTCAAGTTTTAGTGTATCCAAATGTGGCCAATCAGTCCAATATGAGCTTGGAATGTTTGACCACAGGTTGGCACAAATAGTTCGTGTGAACATTTGGGGTGGATTCTCTAAGTTTTTACATCTTGTGTTTCTCTTGAGCTATTTCAATTCTTCTTTGCTCATAGAGCAAAGATGTGGGTACACCATGCTGAGCGGTCCTGTGCCAGTGTCTTCCATGTCACACAATCAATTGTAAAGTTCTTAAGAGAAACCTTGCATCATTTCTTCTGATCACCATGTGAACGCTTGCCCTGTGTGAATTCTTCATGCAATAGTCTTTTTGGCAAGAGTATGTTTGGCATGTGAACAACATGGCCATCAGAATTGCACTCTCTGCAGTAGACTTTGAATGATTGGCAGTTTAGTTCAAGAAAGGACCTCAGTGTCTGGTATCTCATCCTGTCAGGTGATCTTCAGAATCTTCCTAAGATAGTTCAAATGGAAGTGATTCAGTTTCCTGGCATGGCGCTGGTATACTCTCCAGGTTTCACAGGCATACAACAATGAGGTCAGCATAATGTCTCTGTAGACCTTCAGTTTGGTAGTCAGTCTAATACCTCTTCTCTCCCATACTTTGCTTTGGAGCCTCCCAAACACTGGGCTAGCTCTGGCAATGCACGTGTCAACCTTATCATCAATGTGTACATCCCTGGAAAGTACACTCCCAAGGTAAGTGAACTTATCAACAGCATTCAAAACTTCTCCATTTGCTATAATTGATGGTTCCACATATGGGTGGTGTGGTGGGGGCTGATGGAGCACCTGTGTTTCCTTGGTATTAATTGTTAGGCCAAAATTAGCATAAGCAGCAGAGAATTGATCCACACTTTGTTGCATCTCAGCTTCAGAGGCTGCATTGAGTGCACGATCATCTGCAACAAAAAAATCATGCACCAACCCTCCCTCTGCTTTGGCCTTAGTTTGTAGTCTTTTCAAGTTGAAGAATTTACCACCAGTGCTGTGGCTGACCTTGATGCCACGTTCACCCTTGCTGGAAGCATTTGACAACGTGGCTGAAAACATCATGCTAAGAAGCATGGGAGCAAGCACAGTGCCTTGTTTCACTTCACTGGTGACTGGAAAAGCATGAGAGCATTGTCCATTACCCAGAACTTGGGCAAGCATGCTGTCATGAAATTGACACACAATGCTGACGAACTTCTCTGGGCAAGCAAATTTTGACCTAATTTTCCATAATCCCTCACGACTGACCCTATCAAAGGCCTTGGTCAGATCTACAAACGTTGCATACAGACCTCTGCTGTGCTCATGGCACTTCTCCTGGAGTTGTCGGGCAGCAAACAATATATCAACCATTCCTCGGCCCTTTCTGAATCCACACTAGCTGTTGGGTAGATGACCATCTTCCAGGTGAAGGATCAGCCTATTAATGAGAACTCTGGCAAGAATCTTGCCAGCAATAGCTAAGAGAGAGACCACCCTGTGATTGTCACCGGACAATCTATTTCCTTTACCTTTATAGAGATGGACAATAGAGGCATCCTTGAACTCCTGGGTGATAACCTCCTCTTGCCATATAACCTGGAAAATTTCAGTCAGCTTTTGTATGAGCAATGGACTCCCTACCTTGCTATTTACACTCACTCTAAGCCATCAAAACCCAAACAATGAACAAAAAAGACTTGGGCTAGGGCCATTCAATGAAAGCTGAAGTGATTTGGGTTTAAAGGGTGGTCAGGTAGCTCCTTTCGAACCATAATTGGCTTTTTTAAAAACCTGTTTTATTTTTCACAATTATACATCAAGAAATCATAAATGAAAACTGCACAGGACAAATAGTAAATTGTCCACACTTTTTGAAAAAAAAAAAAACAGAAAATTAAAAAAAAATTCTAACCCCCAAACTCCAAGATATCTAACAAAATATGTTACCAAAATTATATTCCTTTGGACGGAGCACCCACATATAAGGGTATGACACCTCAAGTGGAGAGAGGGACCATATGTGTCAAGGCAAGGAGAAGGAGGTGGAAGAGAAGGAGGTGGAGGAGGAGAAGAAGAAGAAGGAGAAGGAGCAGATGAAAGAGAAGAAGAAAAAGAAGAAGAACAAGGAAGAGGAGGAGGAGGAAGAAGGAAAAGAGGAGGAAGGAGAAGGAAAAAAGGAGGAGGAGAAGAAGAAAAAAGAGAAGGAGGAGGAGCAGGAGGAGGGGGAGGAGGAAAAAGAAGAGGAACAGGAAGAGGAAGAAGAAGAGGAAGAAAAAGGGGAAGAAGGAGAATACAAGGAAGAAGAAGAGGAAAGAGAAGGACAAGGAGGATGAGAAGGAAGAAATAGCATTCTCCAACTCAGATTGGCAGTTTGGGTCCCCAGAGGGCAGCTACTACTACTACTCACAGGCTGTTGTTCATTCTTCCCTCTCAAAGAGGACCAATGGCATCATAAGGGTGATGTCTTGACTTGGATGTGAATTGGATCTAAGTGAGGCAGAATTGCTCAAAGTCATCAGCCTTATTCTATTCTCCAGAGTCTTCAGAGTCCAATGGCAAGATAAAAGTGAAAATAACTGGTGCCCTCCTTCCTTCTACTCAAGAAGCCACCACACTAATTGAAGTCTTCTTCACTTGACTCCTGGACTATTGTAATGTCTTCTTTATCATCGCCTGCCTTAAATAACTCCCCTCTCCAATTCGTCTTCCATACAACTACTAAAGTGCTCTTCCTAAAATACAGGTCTGATCATATCACTGATCTACTCAATAAGCCCTACTAATTGCCTATTGCCTTTTGGATGAAGCATAAATTTCTCCATTTAGTTTTCAGATCCCTTCACAACTTGATCCTAATCAATCTTGCCAAGAGCTTAAAGGCTATCTTAACTTGAGCCTGCATAGGCCGTATATTATATGAAAAAACAAAACAAAACAAAACCGGGGGCACCACCAATTGATATGGCTCTCCCCAGTAAGTGGAAAAACCTATTTCCAATTTAGTAATGAACTCTATAATCTAGACAAAATGACTTCTATTTTCCTCAAATATGGAACTCCTTTCCCATCTCCATGCTTTTGGAGTCCCTCCTAATCTCCACCTTCCAACTTCCCTCTTGTCTTCCAACATATAGCTCAAACTCTCCCTTCTAATAAGTCTCTCTTGATCCTACCAACTGCTAGGGCCTTCCTTCCCAAATTACCATGTATGTAACTACCTGGTATTTATTTCATATTTTAGTGTATATACTTACATATGTGCTTGTCTTTCTTGTTAGAATGTTGAGAGATGGCTGATTGTTTCATTATTTGCATTTGTATTCCCAGTGCTAGAATAGTTTCTAGAGCATTATAGACCCTTAAGAGATGCATATTGATTGATTAAGGTGTCCACAGGTTGGATTTGGTGATGGATTTTATTGAAATGGACTCATTAACCTCAAGGCCTCTAGCCATGTATTCCAAACACAAAACCAGCAAATAAAGCAAATACTGTAATAAAAATAAAAATAAAAAAGGGATTGGGAGGGGGAGCACAATCTTAAAGAGTAGATATCAGGAGATTGTTCATAAAGGCAGCACAGTTTGGAAGATCAGTTGTGCTCCTGTCACTACATGTTCCTCCTAACATCAGAGCCAAGAAGAAAAGTGAGGAAAAAAGCACAACTAGGAAAGAGAGCAAAAACAGCAAGGATATATGAAAAAGGCTCACCTTCATTCCTAAGGTTTTTTTTTAGTACTAGTAACCAAGATGTTCAACGGAGCAAGGGGCTCTCTATTGGGTCCTGAGCAATAGAGCTTTTGAGAAACAAGAATATCTTCTATCATTTCAAAGAACTTTGATTTAAAATAGTGCTTTGAAGCTCCAACACATCCTTCCAGGATTTTGCCACACTGTTCCCCAACATGGGCCTTCCCTCAAGCCAAGATGCTCTTGTTGCCTTTGATTCAAGCCACCCTCTCTCAACAGCACTCTTTTATTCATAATTGGACATCTTCATGGAATGCCTTTTCTCCTTTTTCTTTGCCAATCCAAACATAATCATTTGTTTATTTTACATTTTTTTACATTTATTTAACACTTCAAGGTATACCATCGAGTACATCCCCACATATGTGGGTTTCCAGGAAAGGTACCCCAGTTTTAAGGCATTCTATTGGTCAACTCTTTCAAGACAATAACTGCTAAGCTGCCACCAATGTATTTATTTCCAGTAGCCAGGCAGAGGACGTGTTAGTTAAGGGCAATAGTAATAATGGCTAGCATTTTAATAGGGCTTTAAGGTTTGTAAAGGTTTCTTCTACCTATGTTATTGCATTCAGTCCTCATAACAAGCCTGTGTGAGATGTTATTTTTACATTTTACAGATGAGGAAACTAAGGCAGCTATATATAGAGAGGAAGATCTCTGTCTCTGTATGTCTTTATATATGTATATATACATAAATTTATATGGAAAGATAGATAGATAGATAGATAGATAGATAGATAGATAGATAGATAGATAGATAGATAGATAGATAGATAGACAGAGTCCCTTGCCCAGGGTACACAGCTGAGTAAGTGTCTGAGGCAAGTTTTTAATTTAGGTTTTCCTGCTTCCAAGTTTACCACTTTCTCCACTGAATCACTTAGCTGTCCAGGTCAGTGCTGATCAAAAAGTATACATAGCTGTGTTATCACACTACCAGTTAGGGAAGGAATACATGGACAGAACATGAACAACCAGGGTTCATGGAGGATATAGGGAATACATATGTTAAAGAAACATACATGAAGAAGTACAGGTCAGTGTTTCCTATATGCTGACTTATATATGACTGTGTTAAGTGCCTAGGATACAAATACAAAGAAGCAAGATAATTTCTGCCTTCAAGGATCTTCTATTCTAATGGAGAAAGTCACATAAAGGGACACTATTGAGGATACTGCTCAGAATTATATGAGAGCAAGATAAGGATGAAAAGCTCATCTTTAAGGGTGGGTGAGCCAGGATAAAAATTCTAGTTTTGAGTAGGGTGGGTATGGTCAGAGAGAAGGGCCATGGGGCAAAGAAACTACACAAGTTAAGTGGCTTGTCATGAGTCACATGTCCAGTAAGTAGCAGAACTGGACTTGAACAGATATCTTCATTCTCCAAGTTCCAAATTCTTTCCACCAGTTCCTTTCCAAACAGTGGATTACCTTAAGCAAGCAAGATAGTACAATGGAAAGAAAGTTAGGTTGGAAGGCAGATTGTGGAGAGTAAATGGTGGTCCTTGGTGAGCATAAGTGATGGAGGTAAACCAGAAAGGACCTGTTTTTCAACTGTTTACAGTTTAGTCACAGTTTGACCATTATGTTAGGAAGACTATTGTGTAAACCAATGTGCTAACTATTCCTATCGGTGAGTGAGAGACAAACTACCAACCTATTCCTATTACCCTTAATGGTTTTTCCTTTTCTTCTAGAGCCATGGATCAGAGGGATAACATTTATAATCTTTAAAAGTCTGAGTGGAAATGGAGCAAGATTGCAATGATAGGAGAACGTCCTGTAGCTAGAAGACAAGGGTACAGAAAAAAACCTGTCCAACATTCATTCATACATTCAGTCAGTCACTCAGTGAACAAGCATTTATTAAGGCACTGTGCTAGGTTTTAGGGACATAAAGAAGGATAATATCCAGTTTCTACTCTCAAGGAGCTCACTTTGTAATGGGGCAGGGGAATGACAATAGCAAATAACAATGTACATGCAAGATACATACAATGTAAGTGAAAGGTAATTGATGGATGGTTTACAATAGCCTGCTGATTGGTATACTGACTATGAGTATTTCACCACTCTGGGCTATCCTTTATTTAGTTACCAAAGTGATTTTTCTGAAGCTCAGGTCTAACCATGTTATCCCACTCCTTAATAAATTCCAGTAGCTCCCTATCAACTCCAGGACCAAATACAAAATCCTGTTTGGCATTCAAGGCCCTTCATATCTGCCTTCCCTACATTTTCAGTCTTCTTATACCTTATAGCCCTCCCACTTACACGTACATAACAAATTATTTATTTTCAGTTCTTAACATTCACTTTTATAAGATTTTGAGTTCTAAATTTCCCCCCTCTTTCCCCTCCCCCTCCCCAAAATGGCATGCAATCTGATATAGGTTATGCAGGTACAATCATATTAAACATATTTCCACCCCATGTATGTACTTTTCAATCCGGTGACATTGGCCTCCTTACTCTTCTCAGAAGAAGATACCATATATCTTGGCTTTGGACAATTTTTTCTGGTTGTTTCTCATGCCCAAAATCCCCTTCTCCTCTCATCTCTTGGCTCTCCTGGATTCCTTCAAGACCCAGATAAAATTCCACATTTTATAGGAAGTTTTGCCCAATCCCTCTTAATTCTAGTACTTTCCCTCTATTGATTATTTCCTATTTATCCTGTATATAGCATGTTTGAACACATTTGTTTGTCTCCCCTATTAAATTATGAGCTTCTTGAGGGTAGGGACCATATTTAACCTCTTTCTGTATTTCCAGAATTTAGCACAGGCACATGGTAGGTACTTAATAAATTCTTATTGACTGATGTGCTATCATAAGGTTAGGAGAACCATCAGGGCTCCTCAGTTAAACTAATCTCTGCTTCAAAATGTCCACAACTGGCTCCTCAAGTACATTAGGGATAAAGCAAAGAATGGAGATTCTGAGGATCCAACACTGTTCCTTTTTTCTTAAAAGTCTTAACTTTTTTTTTTTCAGAGTTGTGGAAAAATAGTTTCCCTCATCAAGAGTAAAGTCAAGGAAGAGAGAAAGCTGAGTCCTCCTGTCTAAGGAAAACAGTATTCTAAAAAATTCCTTTTCATTCCAGGAATGAAACTATGCTTTCTAGTTCATGGCAGTGTTTCCAGGGTCAAGAGAGACCCTTCTGCAAACTACATATGTATTAGGCTGTTCCTGCACAAAGTAGGATTTCTTTTTTCAGGAGAAGGTGAATTTCCTCTTCTTACATACATCATATCACTTAACAAGGTAATGTAGAAATAGGGGACTGCTGTGTACTGCAGCCACAGAGGATCACACTGTCTAGATATGCTCCCATTGGTGTAACACACCAAAATTAGTTTTCTCTCCACTTTTTTCATGCAAATTTAATTTATCTGAAATCTCAAAGGCCCAGTGCCAGGCTGCCCACTGAGGCAGATTTGCATGCCCATGGCCATTATTGTAGAGTTGAAGTTTGCAAAGCAAAGTTAGTCTTTCCTAGAGTGGGTAGTGCAGCTTTTACAAGTCATAATGGGATGGAAATGTGGCAGATAGGCTGTCAGACCTGAGGCAAATGATTTTCTTTTTTGTCAAAATGGTTCAAGTTGCCTGGATTTATTTTTAAACACAGATAAGTTAATAAATATGTATATGTATATGCACACATACGCACACTTACATAGACAGAGACAGTGTGTGTGTGTGTGTGTGAGAGAGAGAGAGAAAGAGAGAGAGAGAGAGAGAGAGAGAGAGAGAGAGAGAGAGAGAGAGAGAGGGAGAGAGAGAGAGAGAGAGAGAGAGAGAGAGAGAGAGAGAGAGAGAG
>NW_020954556.1:44362273-44366010 GCF_900497805.2 Vombatus ursinus | reverse complement strand
GAGAGAGAGAGAGAGAGAGAGAGAGAGAGAGAGAGAGAGAGAGAGAGTAGTGAAGGGCATCCTGTGCATTTAAAAAATATAGCTCCTGACATACAACATTTTCATTTTATTCTTTATTTGGTAAGGTTTTGGGTGATGGGCACAGAATCATCATTCAAGTCAAATATTAATTTATTAATGTGGAAATATGTAAAGTGGATTTGTGGTTCTTAAGTTAAAGCAAGGGAATAGGCCAGTCAGTGGAGAGAAAGGCATAGCAGTATTGAAATGATGTACTTTCATGCCCTGGAGATACGAACCTTGTTCCTGGTTTACCCCCAGGACATGAATTGTGTCACAAGAGTTTTGCCCCAGGACAGACAGCAATCTACCTTTGCCAGTTGGAAATAAAACCAGCTTTCTTTTCAAGAAGGAGCTGATCAGGCAGATAATGCTGAATTCATTATAACATCATGGAACTAGTAGCGACTCCAGGAGGTCATATAGGCTATTCTCCTGTAAGTATGCAAGATATATGGGTGCTGATATAATTGTAAAAGATATTTAGAAAAAAAAAAGAGATGCTAGGATCTGTTGTAGAATGAATTGCTTTCCAGAACTCTAGTTGTACTGCATCTAATTCCCATAAGCCTCTAGTTTAAATTTGTTTTATATTGGAATCATGGAATGCTAATCCTAGAGGAAACTTCAGAGGTCATCTAGAGATTATCCTGTAGTGAAAACAATATTGGTCCTAGAAATAAGACTTGAGTTTGATCACATTAGGTTTACAAATTGCTTTTGTTGCAACTCCATGAGGTAGATGCCCATTTTACAGATTGAGAGGCAAACTGAATTACCCAGGGCTATACAATTAGGAAGTAGTAAAGCCAGATTTTTGATAACATTTTCTAATTCTCAGTACAGTTCTCCTTTCATTATTCCATACTACTTCTCTATGAGATAATAAACAAGAATATATTATTATGATATGGATGTAAAAACAAAACAAAACAAAACAAAACACTAGGAGACTTCCAGTGGTAGAGTAGAGAAAGCATTTAGCTGAGCTTTCCAAACATTTCCTTCCAAACAACTTTAAAATAATGCCTCATATCAAATCCTTAAGTTTCAGAGCCAACAAAAGTTCAGAAGTAGACATTCTTCCAACACGAGACAATTTAGGAGATTGGAAAGAGAGAACTATGACACAGGGGTTGAAGGAGAATTGGCCAAATGGAAAAAAAAGAGGTTTAAAATTTCTCTGAAGAAAATAATTCCTTAAAATTTGGAATTCCATGAGAAATCCAGAATAATAAAAGTCAAAAGAATAAAGAAAGAGAAGAAAATGTGAAATACTTCATTGGAAAAACAATTGACCGAGAAAATAGATGCAAGAGAGATAATTTATAAATTATTGGACTACCTGAGATCCATGATCAAAAAAAGAGCCTAGACATCATCTTTCAAGAAATTATGAAGGAAAACTGTTCCTATACACTAGAGCCAAAGGGTAAAATAGAAATTGAAAGAACACACTGATCACCAACTGATAGAGATCCCAAAATGAAAACTCCCAGGAATATCATAGCCAAATTCCAGAGTTGCAAAGCAAAGAGAAAATACTTTAAATAGTCAGAAAGAAACCATTCAAATGCTGTGGAACCATGGTCAGGATCACACAAGACTTAGCAGCTATCACATTAAAGGAACAGGACTTGGAATATGATATTCCAGAAAGCAAAATAGTTGTGATTACAACCAAGAATAGCCTACCCAGCAAAAGGAATATAATCATTTAAGGGAAAAAATGGATATTTAATGAAATAGAAGACTTTGAAGCAATCTCAATGAAAAGGCCAGAGTTGCAGAGAAAATTTGACTCTCAAATACAAGACTCAGGGAAGCATAAAAAAGGTAAACACAGAAGAGAAATCATAAGGGACTCAATAGAGTTTAACTCTTTACCTTTGTATATGAGAAGATGATAGCTTATAATGTCTAAAACATTATCATTATTAGGCCAGTTAGAAGGAAGCACTTCCTTCTATTGAGCACACACTTGCTCAATTGGTAATAGAAATCTATATTACCTAACAGGAAAGTGGAGGGGGAGGGAGATAAGGGAAAGGGAGAGTGACAAAAGGAGGATCAGAGAAAAGAAGACAGTGGTTAGTTATAGGTAAAACAAACTTTTAAGGAGGGACAGGATAAGAAGAGTGAGAAAAGAGTAAACAGAAGAAAATAGGATGGAGGGAAATGCACAGTTAGTAATCATAACTGTGAATAAAAATAGGATGAACTCAACCATAAAATGGAAGTGGATAGAATGGATTAGAAACCAGAATCTAACAATATATTGTTTATGAGAAACACACTTGAAACAAAGAGACATACACAGAGGTGAAATAATGGGTTTGAGAAGAATTTATTATGTTTCAGATGAAGTGAAAAAGGCAGGAATAGGCAATCATGATCTCAAACAAAATAAAAGCAAAAATAGGCCTAATTAAAAGGCATAAGCAAGAAAATCAAGGAAACTACATCTTGATAGATAGAAAGAGAAATTCTATTTAAAGTAATTGCAGAAAAAATAAAATACTCGAGATTCTACCTGCCAAGAGAAATCCAGGGACTATACGAACACAATTATAAGACACTTTTCACACAAGTAAAGAGAGATATGGACAATTGGAGAAATATTAATTGCTCATGGCTAGACTGAGTCGATATAAGAAAAGTGGCAATTCTACCTAAGTTAATTTACTTATTCAGTGCCATAACAATCAAACCATCAAAGAATTATTTTATAGAGCGAAAAAAAATGACAAAATTCATCTGGAAGAATAAAAGGTCAAGAATATCAAGGGAATTAATGAAAAAAATGCGAAGAAAAGTAGCCTAGCACTTTCAGGTTTCAAAGCAATAATTACAAAGCAATAATCATCAAAACAATTTGATACTGGTTAAGAAATAGAGTGATGGAACAGGTTAGGTACACAATAAACAGTAGCACATCATCATAGTAATCTAGTATTTGATAAACCAAAGTTCTACTCTTTCTGGGAAGAACTTGACATTTGGCAAAAATTGCTGGGAAAGCTAGAAAGTAGTTTGACAGAAATTAGGCATAGTTCATCATCTTACATAATATACTAAGATAAGGTCAAAATGAATAAATGATTTAGACATAAATAGTGATATTATAAGTAAGGCTAGTAGAGAAAATGTGCCTGTCAGATCTACAACTAAGGGAAGAGTTTATAACCAAATAAGGCATAGAGAGGATCATGGGAAGTAAAATGGGTAATTTTGATTACATGAAATTACAAAGTTTTTGCACAAACAAATCCAATGAAGCTTTCTCTGATAAAGGTCTCATTTCTTAAATATATATGGAACTGACCCAAATTTATAAAAATAAGAGCCATTCCCCAGTTAATAAATGGTCAAAGGATGTGAACAGGCAGTTTTCAGAAGAAGAAATCAAAGCAGTCAATAGTCATATGAAAATATGTTCTAAGTCACTATTGAATAGGGAAGTATGAATGAGAACATCTCTGAAATGCTACTTCACACTTATCAGATTGGGTAATATGACAGAAATGAAAAATGACAAGTACTGGAGGGGATTTTGAAAAATCGGGACACAAGCACACTGTTGGTGGAATTGTAAGCTGATTCAACCACTCTGGAGAACTATTTGGAACTATGTACCCTTTGGCCCACCAACAGCACTTCTGGGTCTGTGTCCCAAA
>NW_020954556.1:44161657-44362263 GCF_900497805.2 Vombatus ursinus | reverse complement strand
GCATCTTAGCATAAATTTATGATTGTGGTCAGTACCTCAAGGGCATACTCACTTTAAGCTTTTTTTCTCATTGTAGAATGGAAAAGGTTGTGACCTATCTAAGGAATTTCAGGAATTAGCCAATAGGGTTTGGGAAGAGAGGCATTTTAGGGGACAAAAGAGCTTTTCTGATCGTGCCATGTAGGCAGATACCTGCTCTGTCTATAAATAAGGTCGACTGGTATTTCATTTATGGTGTAGTGGAAAGAGCATCAGGATAGAATCTGATACCTTGGTTGTAGTCCTTTCTATACCCCTGTGTATCTATGACCTTGAGTAAACCCCTTTACCCATATCTGCCAGCATTTATGCATAAAAAGAGGTACTTGGTTAGATATTCCTTTCAGTTCTCATAGTCCATGATCACTTGGGAGCTTTGGGATTATTTCCCATGCTAAGTGGAAGAAGGAGTAATTTCCACTTCCCTTAAGAGTGTTCCTTCTATTTCTATTACAATCTTTCTCTCAACCATTCTACTGGCCTGAGGCCAATCTAGGCTATACTGGCTTCTCATGGTTCTGACAAGTCGTTGACCTCACTATTCAACAGCCTGAAGGAACTGCTATTCCTGGCATCCCTGCCTGAAGCATGCTCCTTAGGTTCAAGTGTTCCACATCAGACTTTTATCTCGGGAAATATAAGGAGATAGTATTTTTTCTTAAATGTGGGGTAATCAGAATAATGTCATACTTCATTCATCATATATTTCTGTCTGAGATCTCCAAGAGCTTTGGAGTCTCATTTCAATCAGTTACCCTACAAATATTGTCAAATGCTTCCTATGCACATTATACAAGAGTAATACACAATATATCCCTGCCCTCAAAGAACTTATAGTCTAATTTGAGAGAAAAGACAAATATACAAACATCATCATCATACATCATTCACATGGGTTGTATATTATTCAGTACAATTCAATTAAGGTAAGTGTGGCTATGTCCCTGTTCTAACATCCTCTCCACCCTCATCTCCAGTCATGTTGGTGTATATCTATAATCCCTGAAACTGGGAAGGCTGAGGTTGGTGACTTTCTTGAGCTTAGAACTGCAACAGGCTAAACTGATTTTGTGTGTGTGTGTGTGTGTGTGTGTGTGTGTATGTATAGATATAGATATAGTAAGTTTATCATCAATATGGTAACCCCTCAGTATTGGGGCCCAACAGGCTCCTTAAGAAGGAGCAAGATGTTGTAGATTGGAAAACAGAGTAGGTTAAAACTCTCAGACTGATCAAAGTTGGATTGGGCTTATGACTAGCCCCTTCAATTATAGCCTGGGTGAAATTGGGAGATTTAGTCTTCAAAAAAGGAAAAAAAGAAAGGAAGAAAAAAGAAAAGAAAGAGAAAAATTACTAAGATTAAAGTATTATGCAAGTACTCCACTTTCAAAGTGCCTATCTATTTGGAGGTTTCTATGTGTGTATAGATCTCTCTCATATATATATATATATATATATATACACACACACACATACATATATAATATGTACAGACATGTGCACACATATACACATGTATACACACATAAATTCATTAGGTTAAATAGTGAATCCAATATTACGGTCACTAGAGAAGAATATAAAACTACAACCACAGCTATTTTTTAATAATACATTTTACTGATATCTTCAAAGGGAACACAGGTAATATACAACCAAAATACATTAATAAAGTAAAATACAAAGAGGAAGAAATTATTTATCAAAACTAATTAATAAATAGAAAAAAGTCTAATGAACATGAACTTAGACAAACTTCAAGAGATAGTAGAGGATAGAATGACCTGGCATATGGTCTGTGGGGTCACAAAGGGTCAGACATGAATGAATGGCTGAATAATCACAAAAAATGTTAATGCAGTGTTCCATACCCATAGCTCTTCAGCTCTGTAAAGAAGGGGGGTAAAATAATTTCTCATATCACTTCTCGGAGACCGAGTTTTGTCATTGTTATCTCCATTTACATTGTTGTAGCCATTGTATATATTGTTTTCCTGGGTCTATTTATTTCACTTAGCCTCAGTTAATACATATCTACCATGTTTCTCTGTTTATCATTTTCATTATTTCTTTTTAAAAAATATTTATTTTTAGTTTTCAACATTCACTTCCATAAGATTTTGAGTTCCAAATTTTTTCCCCATCTCACCGTTTTCCCCACCCCAAGACAGCTCCACATATATATGTATAGGCTCCACATATACATTCATATTAAACCTATTTTCACTTTAGTCATGTTGTAAAGAAGAATGAGAGCCAATGGGAGAAACCACAAGAAAGAAGAAAAAAAGAGAGGGCAAATAATATACTTCAATCTGCATTCAGACTCCATAGTTCTTTTCTGGATATGGACAGTATTTTTCATCATAAGTCTTTTGGAGTTGTCTTAGATCCTTGCATTGCTAAGAAGAGATAAGTCTATCAACATTAGTCATCACACAATGTTTGGCTGTTATTTTGTACACTCCTGGTTCTACTCACTTCATTCAGCATCAGTTCATATAATGTCTTTCTAGGTTTTTTCTGAAGTCCACTTCCTCATCATTTCTTATAGGACAATGGTATTCCATTACATAAATATTTTTGTATACTTGGGTCCTTTTCCCATTTTTATGATCTCTTTGGGATACAGCCCTAGAAGTGCTATTGCTGGTTCAAAGGGTATGCACATTTTTATAGCCCTTTGGGCATAGTTCCAAATTGCTCTCCAGAATGGTTGGATCAGTTCACAACTTCACCAACAATGCATTAGTGTTCCAATTTTCCCACATCTTCTCCAGCATTTATCATTTTCCTGTTTTATCTTGCTAGCCAATCTCATAGGTGTGATGTTGTACCTCAAAGTTGTTTTGATTTGCATTTCTCTAATTAATAGTGATTTAGAGAATTTTTTTCATGTAACTATAGCTAGCTTTAATTTCTTCATCTGAAAACTGCCTGTTCACATCCTTTGACCATTTATCAACTGGGAAATGACTTGTATTCTTACAAATTTGACTCAGTTCTCTATATATTTTAGAAATGAGGCCTTTATCAGAGACACTCGTTGTAAAAAGTCTTTCCCAGTTTTCTGCTTCCCTCCTAATCTTAGTTGCATTGGCTTTGTTTGTTCAAAAACTTTTCAATTTTATTAATCAAAATTATCCATTTTGCATTTCATAATGTTCTCCATCTCTTATTTGGTCATAAATTCTTTTGTTCTCCATAAATCTGACAGGCAAACTATTGCTTGCTCTCCTAGCCTTTATATCTACAACCAGGGCTTTGAACTCTGTAGCTAAAAGTCATTCTCATAATTCAAAAGACAGTTCCATCTCACCAGGTTTTCTGCTTGAGAAGATGAGAAAAACACCATATCTTTTAGCACCAGACTCTTGGAGAAGAGAAAGGAGGAGGAGAAAGGCCATTTCATCAAATCTCTAGCCAATTTTCCTACCTTGAGAGAAGGGAAGTAACATAATTTCTCTACCTCCAAGCACTTGTTCCCTAGTTTGAACTTCCCAAGACCCAGAAAGAACTCCACCATGAGCTCATATTTACATAGACAATGAAAATCTACCTCATTCCTCAATGATTAGTAGTCTTCCCCCTGGTTATACCCTCCTTATTTTATGATTCTAAACTCTAGGTAGTCATTATTCAAACTCCACTGCCATCTACCTGATTCTTTATTCTCATTCCTATATGCCACTCCCACCTATATCCCACTCTAAGGCTACCCATCCCCACCCTTTCCATTGTTCTCTTTGGAAAGCCTGCTAGATAGGTAGCAAACTGGCTATTTTTTTTTTCCTTTTCTACTCTTCCCATTTTCTGGCTTTCTCTGAGACCTAACTCTCTCATCATGACACAGCCTTTGACCTCTCTTTCCAGCACAAAGAATACTTTCACTCATTCTCCACCTTTGCTCACTAGCTGAGGTAGAGGAATTGAAATATTCCTTGCTCCCCATTGCCTCTTTCAGGTTTTCTCCTTACCAACATCACTCAGTAACCTATCTTCCTTTGAGATTCACTCAATTTACATCTATTACCCAATCAAAATTCTGACAGCTGTTGTCTAATGACGTCCAGGTTACTTCCCTTTTTTCTCAATGAGTTCACTGCCTGGTTAAGAGTTTTCTTCTCCTCTTCAGACCCTCATGTTAAGGAATTTTAGAATTGAGATTAACTCAAATACCCTACTCTTACAGTTCTTCAACTCACTCATTTAACACGATGAACTCCTCTACTTCACTTGCCACATACAAAGATGGCAATATCCTTGATCTTGCTATCATGCAAAAAAGGTTGTAATGAACTCTGAAATTTCTTTATCTGATTACACTATATTGTCATTCAACTTTCAATTGCAGTCTTTTAAAATCCTTAAGTCACCTGCTTCTCCTTTATATATTCTTCTCTAGGTCCTGATGACACTACTGGTCCTCCTACCTATCTGACCACTTCTCAGTCTTCTTTGCTGGATCTTCATCAAGATCATGCCCACCAACCATGAGTTTCCCAAAAGGTTCTATCCAAACCCTCTTCTCACAGAGTTATTGTGTGAATCAAATAAAATAATGTATATAAAATGCTTTGCAAAGCTAAAGGCTTGTTATTGTTGCTGATGATGATAGGGATACTGCTGCTGCTGGTGGATCAGCATAGCCAAAAGGAATCCTTGATTTCAAATGTCTCTCTGCTCTCTTGAGGTCATTACAGCAATCCTCAAATGGATTAGTTCCCTTATTCTTCTCCTGGAAGAAGATACTTAATGAGAAATATTTTTTCCTAGGACAAGTAGTAAGAAAAAGACCTCAATTCATTTAATGTGTGTGTGTGTGTGTGTGTGTGTGTGTGTGTGCATGTGCACGTGGTCTTGGCAAAAAACTGAGATACTGAGAAGCTATTGTTGGGGAGGCTGGGATGGGAGAGGACTAGATAAAGAAGTTGCCATCTGGTAGCTTCCAATTTTAACTAATTATACTTGTTAATACTTCACAAAGCCCCCTGCTGCTTCTTCATGATGCTTAAGTGAATCTAGGTTCTGAAAAACTATGGCAGCAGAGTACAAACTCAGTCAGATTCTACCAAGTCTCCAAGACTTCAAGTCCATTCTTGGCAACCAACTGAGTGCACTTTCTTAGGGTCTGAGAATTAAGTATTAAGTGGAAATTCACCAGTAAGCTCGGCATTTTTTCAGTTCTTTGGCCTTCACAACTCATAAAATAAATCAAAATGCAAAATGGTCATCAATCCTCTGTGAATCCCCTCCACTTCTAAAGTGCCAGTTGCAGAGAGACAAAAACAGTGGTAAAAGATGTTAAGAATCACAGTTTTTTTATTTAATTTTTTTTTACTATGTATGTATGCTAACATAACTGCTAATATTCTAAATGGGAGAGCCATATCTAATGAACAGAAGTGGACCCATTTCTGTAGGAACTTAATCATATCAACCTTGACATTCTTTATATAAATGAAACCAGAAGAAAGTAAATTGCAGCTAAATAGAAAACTAGCTAATAGTTTCTCCTATGGGAAGCAAATAAAAGAGTTGATAGAGTTGGTTTTATTGTCACCCAAAGGCAACAAGAAACATAATTTCATGGGACATTTGGTCATTTTATATTTTAGTACTCTGGATAAGTATTTGCAAAAAGACTGCCATGAATATAATTGCAATTTATGCACCAACATCTGCTAAGAAGGATGAAGTGGAGAAATTTTACTAACTTTATAAGACCCCTGAAATTAAATCAGCATATACTTTGATACACAGTGGCTTCTATGTAAAAGTGGGAATAGATAAAATGGAGAACAGGTCATTAGAAAATGTGAATTAAAAAAAAAGGGGGATTGAAAGAATGCAATGACATAGATTACACAGAAACTTCAGGTCTATCTATCAGAAATACTTTCTTTGATCAAGGAATTAATATGCATTGGGAATGTCAAGTGCTGAATAACTTTATACAAAATGAGGCAGCATACTGCCATGGAAATTGTGCTGGATTTTGAGTCAAGGATCTAGGTTCAATTCCTATCTCTGTTAGTCACTCTCTGTGTGAGTTTGAACAAATTAGCTGAATTTTTGGCCTAAATTTCCTCATCTCTTAAATGACAGAGTTCATCAAATTATTTAATGTCCTTTTCAGTTCTTAATTTATGTTCCTATGAAACTGATATTTAACAAGTAGAAATGATTCATTATTGATATAATTGTAATTTCTGATTCAGCTGTATGTATACACACACATACAAATTTTTAGAACAAAAATTAGTAGAAATCTAGAAGGAACAGTGAAGATGAGAAAAAGATACCACAGGAAATTGAAAAAAATGCAATTCTTATGTATCCAAACATGTCACTGACGATGATTTACATAGCCCATAGAAAGAAGAAAAGGCATAGGTAAAGACTATAATAATTTCATAGGAAAGGTTACTGATGTAAATTATTTGCCATAATAGTGAAATCAAAAGAGCTTAAAAATCACCTTAGGCAGCAAGCACTTGACTTGCCAAGTGGAGATACATGGCAGTAGAAGGCAGTAGCAATTTAAAATATAGCTTATCTTTAAAATACTATGGAGGATGATGGAAGATTATAAAGCTAATGCTTTATAAAACAGAGAAAGGCAGTGGAGAGTGAAATGAGTTTAAAGAAAGCTTGATGAGAACTGAAAGTAAGCAAGTAGTATACCAGGTATTTTTTAAGGATAAAAATAGAGGAAGGAGGAAGAATAAGAAATAGAAGAAAAATGGAAAAGATCTGCAAAGGTTTTGAAAGCTTTTTTTTAAATCATCAAAGGTATTAGAGATAACTCTTTTAGACTCTCATATCTCAGTTCCATGTACACTTACAAAGGATACAGAAATGTCATTAAAGAGAACAAAGATGAGAAAACCAAATGTATATATAAAGAAGATCTGTGCTTTAGGTGGCATAATTTTGAGGAACTGAAGGATCCATTTACAAAGAATCTGAAGGTAGGAATGATACCAAAGTATGGAAAAATTCTTGGAACTTACTAACAGCAAAAAAACAAAAACAAAAACAAAAAACCAAGAAAGCTAACAAGTATTGACCTATGTTCTTACTTTGTCATTTATGTAAAAAAAAATATGAAAATCTTCTAAACAATAATCAAGGGCATTCCTGATCAGGGTAATAGGAAAGAATAGGCTTTCTCAAATGATATTCCCCAGCATACCACATCTTTACTTTTATCCCCTTGACTACAAGATGTAAAACATTACAAAATCTTATGCAAAGGGAGGGAAGGAATAAGCATTTATTTGTTGTCTCCTATATTCCAGGCACTGTGCAAAGCAATTTTTGCAAATATTGTCTCATTGGACCCTCACCATAACCTTGGTGGGGGGGTTGTAATTGCTATTATTACCTCCATTTTACAGTTGAGGAAACTGAGGCAAGCAGAGGTTAAGTGACTTGCCCAAGGTCACATAACTAGTGAAAGTCTTAGACCAACTTTGAACTCAGGACTTTTTGACTTCAGAAGGCCTAGCACTTTAACCACCATGTCACTAGCTTCCTCTAATGCTTATTGTTGGTAGATTATTTAAACACACACACACACACACACACACACACACACACACAACAAACATTTGACTCAGTAAAGCAAAACACAATTTTAAAAGCTGATTTTCAGTAGGGTATCTCCCATTCGTATATCAAAATTACTAGATATTCCTGAAAGAAATAACAATAGTGGTAGCCTCACATAGCAATCCTTTGATCATACGTATTTGGCAAAGCATAGAAAAGAGAGATGTGTGTTTATCAAAGTGTTTGTTAGTATAAAAGAGCATATCTAGTGAGAAGTCTAAGTTGAAAAAGGAATAGCTATGGATGGTTAGGTCTTCCAGAGGTTACTATTTGCAAACCCTTGGAGCATTGCATAGCTTCCTGGAAGCACTCTGTAAGCACTCACTCAGAAGAGTTTGGCCTAACCATCTGCACAGCAAAGTCCAAGTAGATGAAGAATGTCTATTGTTCAGATTTTAACAAGGTATTATAGAGGTATGTGGCAAATGTGAGTACACTGCAACATACAACAAAGAAGGAAATTGGAAGAAAAAAAGTTAAGGTCATTATTAAGGATATATGTAATTGAAAAAGAAGTTGATTTGGTCACTTGACAAGAGTAAAATATCACAAGTGGACACCCTGAGTGGTCCCTTGCATGCTTGCGATACACAAGAAAGTGAGGAAATTCCCCCTCCCCCACCATGTTGAGTGGATGCCCAGTGATGAACTTATGGAAGGAAATTTAGAATACTTACAAAGGATGGCAGGAATGAATGGGTTATGATATGTATTGACAAAGAGACCATCTAAATGAGGGCAATCACAGCTGCATTTCAATATTTTTGCTCACTTTAGGTGCTAAGCTCAGTTGTTTTTAGGCCACTGAAGGCCTGGTTATATTGTCAGCATCCCTTATTAATGGCACCATTGGGAAAACCCCAGTTTGTTCCCATCCTAGTTCTGGCTCCACAGTTAGCTATCAGCTTAATGAAATGAAGGCCTCTATGCAGGAAGGGGAATCATTCTGGTCCTTGGTTCTTGTCATAGAGTGAGTGGCTAGCTTTGCATCTTCCTCATCTGTTTGTGTCAAGTTGATAGCCTACAAAGGGTAGATTACCATTTTTTGTGGGGGGGCGGTTAACGTGGGGTAGAAGTCATGAGAAATGAACATGCTGGGGAACTGAGTGATTAGGATGTTTGAGGGAGAGTCAGTATGTATGTTGAAGGGCAGTATAAGGGCAGGAGTTGGAGAAGAAATAAAATTATGAGCCATGTACTGAACTCATTGAGGAAGGAAGGGGAGTAACCTGGACATCTGTAGACAATGGCTATTAGGATTTTGATTGGGTGGTAGATATAAATGGCATGGACCTCAAAGGAGGAGAGATTACAATGTAGTGGAGGAAGAGAGAGAATTTGGAAGTGGCAATGGGGATCAAGCAGTATTCTAATACTCCTGCCTCAATTAATGAGATGACTGGAATGAACAAAGTTTTGTATTGTACTGTATTGTACAATTTTGTAAAGGGTGGCTAGAATGGCTGAGTTATCTGGAGGGATACAGATTTCAGCAATACCCAATATATAGAAGGAGTGGGAAAGGAAAAGATTTAGGATGAAGGAAAGTTTGTTGCCTAGGTAATAGGCATTCTAGGGGTCATAGGTGAAAGGTTGGGTAGTATTTGATTGAAACTTTGAGGTGAGATGGTTGAGGTATGTAAGAAGATTGAGAGGAATGGGAATAGGGGAGTAACCTCATTTTCATTAAACTCACTTTGTTCTTTCATAAATGAAAATATTTATAAGATCTTCCTTTTAGGACTATTGGAAGGAAAGCATGCAGTAATATGTGATGTAAATGTGAATTCATAGGGTCATAGCTCTGGAGGTAGAAAATACATCAGGGTTCATCCAATTCATCCTCATCTATTTTATAGATGAGGAAACTGAGTCCCAGGGAGATTAAATGCTTCTCCAAAGTCACACAGGCAGTAAATATTTGTGTGTATGTTGCGTGGGAAGGTGTGGCATCTTTTTCTTTAAGATCTCTTACCTTCATTTTTAGTGCCAACTTTTATTTTATCTATCCTAGACCTCTCCTGATAACCAATCCTCTATTAAAACTTCCCTAGCTTGTGTCTTATTAGACAAAGACTGTTTAAATGAATTCATTTACAGCTGCACGATCCAACACATTTTTTTTCTCTAAACTCCTGAACCCTCAGTCACCTGCCACTCAAAATAGGCAAGACTGGTTGAGACCAGCTTTATGGTCTTTTCAAGAACTGTGACGTGCTTGCCAAGAGAACCATCCATGTATTGTCCCCACTATTGTTCCCCACCCCCTGCTCTGTACAAATATACCTTATGAAGCTCCAGCTAGAGTAGCATACATCCTGCTTCCTGGCGTTCCATTGCCCAGCCTTTCCTCCCTCTTCCTTTGGTAATATAATCACCCTCTCTGCCTGGCTGTGGAGGAAACACTAGTATTCCATGCTGTGTGGTGTCCCAAACCACAATTCCTTTATCTTGAGTAAATCTCTTTTACACTACTACTTTATGAGTGGTTATTGCAGGTTGACAATATCATATGTTAGGTATTCTTAATTGACAGCATTTTCCTTACTGTATAAGAAAATAAGGTGCTTTTCCCATGGTCTTGTTTCAGGCGGACATCCTATAAAATCCTTTCAGATTTATGGACTCTTATCTGAAACTTTGCTTTATCATTTTATCTTCAGATTCTCTACTTTGAAACATCTTGATGTAATGAAGTTTTTGAGAGAATGATCACTGCTTACCTTACTGCAGGAGGAAGGAGAGGCTGGGACCAAAATCAAAGAATATTAATTTCCCAGTTTTGCCAAAATTGATTCTGCTAATGGATTACTATGTGATCTGTACTAGCTAATACATATATATTAGTATGTATATGTATATGTGTGCATACATGCACACATGTATACATAAAGACCTTCTAGGCATCCTAAATATAGAATGTCTTAACTTAAATAATTTCAATTGTGACAGTTTTAGACACTCTGCAAACATATATATATATATATATACAGGAAAATAAAACATATGTTTTACAGATGGGGCAAGACTTTATGCATTCCTCAAATCACATATAGGGATCATATTTGTATTCCTCATTATGCCTACTACAACTAGGTAGTACAGAGGATAGAGCAATGTACCTGAAGTCAGAAGATTTGAGTTCAAATACTGCCTCAGACACTTATTAGCTATGAAGCCCCAGGCAAGATACTGAAGCCCTCAATCTCAGTTTCTTCACCTGTAAAATGGGGATAAAAATAGCACCTCCCTAATAGATTTAATGAGGATCAAATAAGCTTTATAAATCTTAAAACATCATATAAGTAATAGCTTCTATTAAGATTATAGAGCTATGAAGGCAAAATGAAGTCTTTAAGTACTAACAAAATAGAAACAGGATGATCTTTCTAAAGGTCTGTAAATACCCCCATTCTAAATTAGTGGAGAGACCCGGGGTGGAAGTAGTCTTATGTTGGCTGAGACCAGTCCAGAGTAGAGGGCAGGAAGTCAGCAGCACCTTCCCCCAGATCCTTTGACATAGGGTCAATTGTTTTTCTTCAATGTGTGACTTATTCTGTGGTCCTGTGTCCTCACTACTTTGCTGCTGTTCCTCTGGCAACCAAGAGAGCCACAAGCCACATGTACACTAACTGGCTCCCTCCACTCATCCCTTTATTCTTTCACTGGCATATATCTGGGAGTGATTTAATCATGAATGGTAATAGACACAATATGAAACATCCCCCAGGTATTCAATATATATAACAGAATGTCCTTCATCAAATTTTACCTGTCAGTACCTATCCTTCTCATCTAATAGTATGAAAATCTCTTCGCCTAACAATTGGATTTGCATGGTTTGGGTGTTGGTTTTGAATAATGTCACTGGAAAATGGGTTTATATAACCCCTGGAGACTGTAACACTGTCCTAATGGTCTCTTTGCCTACTCCATTTATATCAAAATACATACTCATTCATTTGAAATATCAACTTTCTTAATAATCCCTGTGCTCCCTAAATAGCAATCCTTATCTTCCTCTATTCCCTTGAAGAAGAAAGGAGGTTAGCTTCCTGACTCATGGACGGGAAGAATCACAAAATGTCGGAATCTCAGAGTGAGGAGGGGACTCAGAGGCCAAAGGTTCCTGAAAATGAATCCTTCCCTTAACATGCAGTGGAATGTGAATCACTAGAGACAAAATAAAGTAACTAACTATTATGTGTACAATAAACCTTACAGATATTTACAACTTTTAAAAAAATCCCTAATGTGAAACATTTTCTCCTTTTGCTTGACACACTTACTTAATAGAATTTATCATTGAGTTCACAAGATTTTGACATACATTCTTAAATTCTTCTTCTTTTTTTTAAGGCAGTTGGGGTTAAGTGACTTGCCCAGGGTCACACAGCTAGTAAGTGTTAAGTGTTTGGTCTGAGGCTGGATAGGGCCAGTGCTCTATCCACTGTACCACCTAGCTGCCCCTTAAAGTCTTCCTAACATTGGATATTAAAAGTATATTTAGCGAAAAATCTATTTTTCTAAGTCTAGCTTTGAATATAGTCCATAGTGTTTCAACAGAATTTAAACTCAGCAAATTCTCAGGACACTGAGGTCCACTTATTGCTATTTCTTGGATAAATTCTTGACCTTTCTTGATGTGTGGCATAGTGAAAAATTGTATGGGTGGCAGTATTCACTTTCCATTTAGGGACAAGACTTCCAGGTCCACTATGTGAATATTTTCCATCTTGATAAATATACTTAATTCTTACAGATGGACCTAGACTTCTTCTGATAATGGCTTTGGTATAAACTTGAATAAAAAAGTAAATTTCATCACTAAGAGCTATTTTTTTCCAAAGCACCAGTCCTCTAGTCATTCTATTGCCTTCTCCATGACAAGTCTTTATTTCTGTAAAGAGACAATTATCAGCTTTTAAAAAAATGGTCTTGTTATTGATTTTCCAATTTCAAGAAGCCTATGGAGACAAGAAGAGGGACCCCTCCAAATGGTAGTTTCCCCTGAAGATTTTTGCTTATTTTCTGAGAATTAATTAGACTCTTACACACACACACACACAGTATTTGTTCTTGGTTGTGCTTTTAGTTTTCCACTGCAACTTTCTTTGCACTTCATTGTGGTTTGGCACACTTGAATTTCCCACACTAACAACAATCAACCAGTAAACATTTATTAAGCACCTAAAGGCAGCTAGGTGGCACAGTGGATGGAGTGTCAGGACTGGAGTCAGGAAGACTCATCTTCCTGTTCAAATTTAGCCTTGGACATTTACTAACTCAGACTTACTCTGGGCAAGTCACTTAACTCTGTTTGCCTCAGTTTCCACATATGTAAAATGAATTGGAAAAGGAAATGGCAAACCATTCCAGTATCTTTGCCAAGAAAACCTCAAATGGGTTCATGAAGTTGGACAGGACTTAAAAGTGACTAAAAAACAACAACTACCTATTATATGGCAGGTACTGTGTGAAATGCTAGGAATACAAAAACGGGCAAAAGACAGTCCCTGCCATCAGGAAGCTTATAATCTAATGGGAGAGACAACATGTAAACAAATGTATAGAAACAAGCTACATACAAGATAGGAATTAACAGAGGAAAGACACTAGAATTAAGAGGGGTTAGGATGGGTTATCTGCAAAAGATGGGATTTTAGTTGAAACTTAAAGGAAGCCAGGGAATTCAACAGACCATTGAGGAGGCAGAGCATTACAGTCATCGGGGGCAGCCAAAGGAAAAATGGTTGAAGCTGAGAGATGGAGTGTTTAGTTAGTGGAACAGCTAGAAAACAGACTGAAAACAATGTGTTGAAAGGTAAGGTCTAAGAAGACTGGAAAGGTAAGAGTGAACTAGGTAAGAGATACTTTGAATGCCAACAAGAGCATTATGTTTTGATACAGGAGGTGATAGGAAGCTTGATTGCACAGGGGGTGGGGTGACATGGTCAGACTTGTGCTTTAGGAAAATTTATTTGGTGGCTGAATAGAGAATGGATTGGAATGGAGAGACACTTGAGCTAAGGAGACCTACCAGCAGGTTACTGCAGTAGTCTAAGCATGAGGTAATAAGTACCTGCACTAGATTGTTGTTTGTCCTTCATTCTAGAAGACCATGACATCAGAGAGGTGATGCCATGACATGAAAGTGAATTGGATTTAAGTGAGGAAAGGATGTGGAAAGTCATCAGCCTCACTTTCTCCTCCAGAGACATCTGGGTCCAGTGGCAAGCTATAGATCAGGACGACTGGAGATGACCCTGGATGCAGTAGGAGACCTTGGCCTTTTTAAGCTAAGGTCTTTAACAGGTCTCAGTTTGACTGAGGCAATGTCTCATTCAATGTTTAAGGCTAAGGAAGAAATAGGTGCCTGAACTAGAGTGGTGACAGTGTTAGAGGTGAGAAGGGGGAATATTTGAGAGATGTTGCAAAGATGAAATCAACATGTCAGGCAAAAGATTGAATATGGCATTAGAGACAGTGAGGAGTTGACTATGATGCCTTGGTTGTGATCCTGAGGGACTGGGAATATGGTGGTGTGCTCTATAGTAATATAGAAAATAGGAGGGGGGAGCATTTGGGGAAAGATAATGAGTTCACTTTTGGACATGTTCAGTTTAAGATGTTTACTGGACGTACAGTTTGAGAAGTCTGAGGAGCAGTTGGAGATACAAAATTGGAGATCAGCAGAGAGGTTGGGGCAGTACAGGTAGATTTGGGAGTCATCTGAATAGAGATGGTAATTAAATCCATAGGGACTGATGAGATTACCAAGTGCAGCAAAATAGAGAGAAAAGAGAAGAGATCCCAGGATAGAACTCTAATGGGCACCTATGGCTAGAGGGCATGATCTGGATGAGGATCCAGCAAAAGAGACTAAAAAGTGGTCAGAGGGGGCGGCTAGGTGGTACAGTGGATAGAGCTCTGTCCTTGGAGTCAGGAGGATCTGAGTTCAGATTCAGCCTCAGACACTTGATACTTACTAGCTGTGTGACCCTGAACATGTCTCTTAATCCCAATTACCTAAAAAAAAAAAAGTGATCAGAGAAGTAGGAGGAAATCAGGAAAGAGGGTGATTAACAATATCAAAGGCTAAAAACAGGTAAAAAAAAAAGTAAAGATCGAATAAAAACCATTGGATTTGGCAGCTAAGGGATCATTGATAACTTTTGAGAGGAGCTTCAGTGAAATGATAAGGTTGGAAGCTAGATTATGAGGGGGCAAAAAAAGAGGCTGAGAGGAATAAAAATGCACTTACCTTTTGTAGATGGAGTTTAGCTATGAAGGGCAGAAGAGATAGAAAATGGCAGCAGGAATGAAAAGATCCTGTGAGTGGTTTTTAAGGATGAGGGACACATGAGCATGCTTGAAGGCAGTAGAGAATGAGCCCACAGAGAATGAAAATAAGTGAGAGTGGAGATGACAGAGGGGCCATTTCATTGGAGGAGAGAGGAAGTAAAGGGACTGCTTGGGCAGATTAGCCTTAGTAAGGTGTTAGGCCACCTCATCGTGTAAGATAGAGGTGAATTAGGACCTAGAGTTGAATTACTGGAATATCTATAATAGTAACTGAAATGTGCACTTTAAGAGCTACAACTATTTGTTATTTCCTTGGAGTAATATCCACTCTTTTTTTTTCTTTTTTTAAAAAAAATATTTTACCTTTACTTTATGGAATAAAATAAGCATTTCCATAACATAGTATAGTAAAAAAGATGATTACACAAAAAAACTGCAAACTACTATGTACAACTTGCTATTGCCTTCAAATATACAACAAAGTTATCGTATAAAATTCTTTTTTTCTTCCCTTGCTCCTCCACAGAGAAGCACCATTAGACACAAACAGATTCAAACACACATGTATGTGTATATATGTAAAATTATTCTATGCATACTTCTATTTATCAGTTCTGTCTCTGGATGCAGAGAGCATCTTTCTTCATGTCTTTTATTGTTAATTTAAGTATTTATAATAGTCAAAATAACTTATTCATTCTAAGTCATTCTTAAAATAATATTAATTATAATATCCATTAATATTATTAATATTAATATCCTGTAATATCCACTCTTTAAAAAGGTACAGATTTAAACAGCAAAAAAGAACAATGAAAAACATGTGAATGGCATGAAATCTGGCAATCCCCTGGCAGAAAGCCAGTTAGAATTGGGAAAACAAGCTAAATATAGTTTCATCTGGTCAAGGGCAGACATTTAAGCCAGCTTAGTGTCAGTAGAAACATATATTCATGGGAATTATTATCATAAACTAAAAACCCATCAATATTATAGATATTCCAAGCAATTCACATGATGCTACATATCTGATAAGAAGCCTTCCAATTATTCAATCAAAATTCTGAGGAGAATCCACTACCTCTCTAAACTAGCAAATTTCACTTTGTATAAGCAGATTTTTGCTTAAATCAAGCTTGATATTTTCTTTTTGTAAGAGACAAGCCAAACAAGCACTTTAGTTGATTTCATAGCAATGTGATTGATGAGAATTGAAAGGAAGATGTTTTCAAAATATATACATCTCAGCTCAGCAATGAGCGTTGCCCCAATGTCAATAAAAAGAGGCACTTATGGAGAACTTATATTGAACAATACATAGTTGGGGAAAGGCAATGTATAAAAGGATACTAAAGTGTCATCTGGTGAAAAGAACATAGAACCTTGAGTCAAGAGGTCTAGATTTGAATCTTGGCTTTGACTAGTGTCATGATCACAGGAAAGTCACCTAACTTCACGCAGTCTTGGTTTCATCATCTGTAAAATGGGGACAATGATACTTTTTAAATTTCTTGCAAGGAAAATATTTTGTGAGACTTGAAGTTTTATATGAATCAAGGTGTTATAAGATAGTATCCTTTACCTTAAGGATTTACAATTTGATTCATTTTTTCATTCATTTATTTGTTAAATAAATATTTTAGTGCCTATTGTGTGCTAGATGCTAAGAGAGATAAATCATTGACATTCTCTAGGGAAGTTACTATTAAGGAAGACAAGTACTGAGAATCTTATTTCTAAGAAATATGGTGAGCCAGGGGAATTTGCAGTGACCTGCAGAGCATGGGCAATGTTTGTATTTCTGCCATGACAAAGTGATTAATATTTATGATCAAAGCACAGACTTGTACTCTTAAAAAGAAATTACAGGTATATGAGGAATGCCTCTCAACTACTCAAGTATTCAGGTGGAATAAAACACTCCTTACAATACACACACACACACACACACACACAGAGAGAGAGAGAGAGAGAGAGAGAGAGAGAGAGAGAGAGAGAGAGAGAGAGAGAATACTTCATTGTGGAAACAAAGAAGAAAAATGATCTGCAGAGGAGAATTCTGGCATGTGCTAGGAGGTTTGAGGGTAAAATAATGTCACACAGAGGAGGAAGAGAAAAAATACCACTCAACATTTAGAGCTCAGAAAATGATGTTTTTTTTTTCTCCTAAGAGGAGCACAATGAATCCTCTGATGAAGAAGCAACTGCTTGTCTTCAAGTGTAGGATTTGTGCAGTTTATGCATAAGTCCACATAGGTAGTCTGAAAGTGGTGCACCAAGAGGCATGGATAGAGAACTCTGAAATCTCACTCAAACTTATCTGGGCAGACATTAATTACTATCTCAAGAGGAATAGTAGAGGGAGCCATGAGGCTGGCTTTCCTCAGAGAGAGGGTTATTGGATTAGAATGTTGCTTAATGTAGGGGAAATGATTTTGTTCTTAAGTATAAGTGGCTTTCTTAATTGCTATTCCTTAAAGCAGAAGGGGTTTAGCTTATAATCTAAGGCTTGACCTTCCCTTCTAACCAAAAATTAATTATATAAAAGACCATTACAAATAGTGAATCATAAGTAAACCCATTTATTTGAGTTGGTAGTAAATAGAATTCAGAGAAGTCATACTGATTAGAATACACAGAGTATGCATACAGTAACTATGCTCTCCCACTGAGAGTGAGATATCTCAGTTCAACTGATAGATAGTCCTAATCTCATCTAAGGGGAAACTCCCTGAAATCTTTAGAGAAGCAATCTGGAAATCAGGGAAGTATAGGGTAGCTAGCATTCTCCTACATGTTTGCATTTCAAAATCTGTTCTCTCTCCCTGAATTTCTCCCTAAAGAGGATCTAGAATCAGTTGTATCCTTTGTTGAAGCAGGAAGAAAGAAGATCTTTCCTCCCCTAAGTTCTCATGCCACTTCTTCCCACATATAGGCATATATCATCAAGTAATTATTTTATCAATAGAAAGACTCTTATGCAAATGTACTAGGCTTCAATTTTAGGTTACAGAAGGAATGATGTTGTTAATCCACAAATACTGTCAGATGGAAAGCCATCTAGTCAGAGGGGAAAAAAAGAGTAATGGCTGATGACCCCCTGTTGAAGAGTACAAAGACAATTATTGTAGACAATAAAAGTACATTAATTCTCTTCCTGGGGCAGATATGCAAGGAATAATGCAGAGAATTTTCCCAAGATGTGACAAATCAAATGATTACTACCCACTTCTAGTGATTTATATTGGCAAAAATGGCACGGTGAGACAGAACCTAGAAAAAAACTGCTAATAATTTTGATATTTTGACAAGAAATTGAAGAACTTAAGGACACAAATGGTTTCATCACTACTACACATTATAGAAGAGAAAGATAGAAAGAATAGAAAGTAAAATTTGAAAAATGAACAACTGAATAAGGAGATAGTGTCTGATAGTGAAGTTTGGATTTCTGGACCAGAGTTTAAAATGTATGAACAGTAGGCTGCCAACCAGGTATAGAGTATACCTAATGGAATCTGGAAAGAATTTTCCTGGAGACTTGTAAATCTAATCCAACTGGTTTTGAATTAAAAGAAAGGAGTAGAAGAAAATTACCTGTGTACATTCACCAAATTGTGTAGCAAAGAGAGCAGTTTCATTACAGAATTAAAGACAACTGAGACACTCAGACTCAGAAGTTCATAAGGAAAAGAAGAAAGAAGACAATGAAAAAACTTAACTCAGATATCTATGTATACAATATAGGTAACAAGTGAGATGATCTATATACCCTAATCATATATAATATATTTTATCTCATAGATATTATAGACTTGATTGTGTAAAGCTCATGAATGGATGATAGTTCTGAAAGTGCATACTTTAAAGATTAAGAAGCTAAATAAGGGTACCTATTAAGAAGATACATTCATCTGAGAAAACTGAGGAACAAAAATGGGGAAGTATAATGAGGAGTATTTGGGTGAAGGCAAAAGGAGGCTGAAAGAGGATCAGTGCCATTAGGAAATATTATAGACCAACTTCTGGCTGTAGAGATAAGATGCAGAGTAGAGAAAGCACTCACTTGAGTACTAATAACATTCTCCTTCAAACAACTCTAAAATAAGACCTCAAATCAAATTCTGGAGTAGGAGAGCCAAAAAAAAGTTCAGAATAAGACATTCTTCCAGTCTAATACAACAAAGCAGGTTGGGAAGAGAGATCTGTGACATGGAGATGGAGCCTTGTGTGGACTAAACACCAGTAGTGGGACTAGGTGGTGGTGATAAAAGTGTCAGCAGCTTCAGGAGTTCTCAGGTCAGAGATGGTAAAGAGATTACATGGTACTCCTGTGCTAGCACTGGACCTAAGACCAGATGCTGTTTGGCAACTCCATTGCCTGTAGCCACTTTTGGGTCATGCACTAAATGACGTAGTATCAAAATTCTTAAGGAAAAAGTATACTAGTGGGGGATCTCAACTTTCCCTTCTCAGAACTACATAAATCTAACCATCAAGGAGATGAAAAGAATCTTAGAAAAGTTAGGCATGATAGGCTTCTGGGAAAAAAATGAGTGAAAATTGAAAGGAGTCTACTTTGTCTTAGCTGTACATGGCACCTTCATAGAAATTGACCATGCGTTAGTCCACAAAAAAGCTAAAAACCAAATGTAGAAAAGCAGAAATATTAAAAATATTCAAACCATAATGCAATAATAAAAGGCTCTGAAAGCATAGATTAAAAGTTTATTGGAGGGTGGAGCCAAGATGGCAGAGTAAAAGCAGGGACTCTCTTGAGTTCTCTCCCAAACTCTTCCAAATACCTGTAAAAAATGACTCTAAACAAATTCTAGAGCAGCAGAATGCACAAAAAGGGTGAAACAAATTTCCAGCCCAAGACAACCTGAAGGCCTACAGGAAAGGTCTGTTGCACCAGCCTGAGTGAGGAGCACAGTCCAGCACAAGTTGTACCAGCATAGATCGGGCTCCAGCAAACCCAAGCAGGCCTCAAGGTACTGAATAACTGACATCTGTGGTGGTTTCCAGACTTCTAAACCCACAAATGCCAAACTTACAAGTCAGTAGGAAAGGTCTGTCAGACCTGGGTGAGAGGGGAGCATATACCAGCCCTGGCCCCAGCACAGGCCTGGAGCAGAGGCAGGTGGCACAGACAGTGGCAGCAATGGCAGCAGTGGCTGCTTCCAAAGTTCTCAGCCCACAGATGGTAAGGGGAATGAAGAACTGATCAGAAGGAGATTACATGGGTCTCTTTGCTAGCACTGAGGCAGGATTCTGTTGCTTTGCCCATACTTGGATCTAGGTCACAGTCCTGGGTGGCAGTCTTAGGATAAGGAGGATAACTAGCACAGCAGAACTTGTGGCAGCAGCGGAGAGGGGACCCTTTTCGCAGTTCCAGGGCAGAAAAGAGTGCTTGTGGTCACTCACAGACCAGAGCACTGGCCAGGAGAGGAGTAAACACCTCTCCTTAGATTATACCACCTTGGAAGAACTGAAAATTTACAGGTCCCTAGAAGTATCTCTGAAAATAGTTGCCCCAAAACCCGGAAGCTTGAGACAGTGCCCCCTACACACTGGAAACAGAGCTCTACCTTAACAAAGAGTTCAAAAGTCAAGTAATTGGCTTGAAAAATGAGCAAACAGTGGAAATAAACTCAGGCTATAGAATCTTGTTTTGGTGATAAGGAAGATCAACCAGAGGAAAAAAACAAAATCAAAGCTCCTACATCCAAAGCTTCCAAGAAAAATATGTATTAGTCTCAGACCATGGAAGAGCTCAAAAAGGATATCGAAAGGCAAGTAAGAGAAGTAGAGGAAAAATTGGGAAGAGAAATGAGAGTGATGCAAGAAAATCGTGAAAAACGAGTCAACAGCTTGCTAAAGGAGACCCAAAAGTGCTGAAGAAAATAACACCTTAAAAATACACTAAACCAAATGGCAAAAGGTCCAAAAAAAACCCAATGAGGAGAAGAATGCTTTAAAAAAGTAGAATTGGCCAAATAGAAAAGGAGGTCCAAAAGCTCACTGAATTAAATAATTTCTTAAAAATTAGAATGGAACAAATGGAAGCTAATGACTCTATGAGAAATCAAGAATTTATAAAACAAAACCAAAAGAATGAAAAATAGAAGACAATGTGAAATATGTCGTTGAAAAAACAACTGACCTGGAAAATAGATCCAGGAGAGATAATTTAAAAATTATTGAACTACCTGAAAGTCATGATGAAAAAAAGAATCTAAACATCTTCTCTCAAGAAATTATCAAGGAAAACTGCCCCGATATTCTAGAACCAGAGGGTAAAATAGAAATTGAAAGTACCCACCAGTTGCCTCCTGAAAGAGATTCCAAAAAGAAAACTCCCAGAAATATCATAGCTAAATTTCAGAGTTACCAGGTCAAGGAGAAAATATTGCAAGCAGCCAGAAAGAAACAATTCAAGTATTGTGGAGACACAATCAGGACAACACAAAATTTAGCAGCTTCCACATTAAGTGATCAGAGGGCTTGGAATATAATATTCCAGAAGTCAAATGACCTAGGATTAAAACCAAGAATCACCTCCTCAGCAAAACTGAGTATAATCCTTCAGGGGAAAAATGGATATTCAATGAAATAGATGACTTTCAAAAAACAAGAGAGGGAAAAAAAAAACAAGAGTTAAATAGAAAAATTGGCTTTCAAATACAAGACTCAAGAGAAGCATAAAAAGGTAAACAGGAAAGAAAAAGCATAAGGGACTTATTAAAATTGAACTATTTACATTCCTACATGGAAAGATGATATTTGTAACTCATGAGACCTTTGTCATTGTTTGGGTAGTTGGAGGAAATAAATATATAGACAGAGGGCACAGGGTGAATTGAATATGAAGGGATGATGTCTAAAAAATAAAATTAAGGCGTGAGAGGATTATACTGGGAGAAGGAGAAAAGGAGAAGTAGAATGGGGTAAATTATGTCACATAAAAGAAGCAAGAAAAAGCTTTTATACTGGAGGGGAAGAGGGGAGAGGTCAGAGGGAATGAGTGAATCTTACTCTCATCAGATTTGGCTTAAGGAGGGAATAACATATACACTCAATTGGGCATGGAAATCTATCTTACTGTACAAGAAAGTAGGGGGAAGAGGATGAGAGGGGAATAAAAGAAGGGAGGGCAGATTGGGGGAGGGGGTAATCAGAAGCAAACACTTTTGAGGAGGGACAGGGTCAAAGGAGAGAATAGAATAAACAGGAGGTGGGATGGGTTGGAAGGAAATACAGTTATTCCTCCACAACATGACTATCATGGAGGTGTTTTGCATGACTACACATGTATAGCCTGTATTGAATTGCTTGCCTTCTCAATGAGGGTGGGTAGGGAGGGAGGAAGGGAGAGAATTTGGAACTCAAAGTTTTAAAAATGAATGCTAAGACTTGTTTTTACATGCAACTGGGAAATAAGATACACTGGCAATTTCTATACACAGGTATAGAAATCTATCCTACCCTACAGGAAAATAGAAGGGAAAGGAAATAAGAAAAGGGGAGCAGTGATAGAAGGGAGGGCAGATGGGGGAAGGGATAATCAGAATGCATGCCATCTTGAGGTGGGGGAATAGGAAGGATGGGGAGAAAATTTAGAACTCAAAATCTTGTGGAAGTGAACATGGAAAACTAAAAATAAATCAATTAATTTAAAGAAAAGCAAAAAAATTGGAAACTAAATAATATAGTCCCATGGAATGTGTGGATCAAAAAACAAATCATTGAAACAATCAATAATTTCATTAAAGAGAATGATAACAAAGAGACAACATTCCAAAATTTGTGGGATACAGCTAAATCTGTACTTAGTAGAAAATTCATATCCCTAAATGTGTACATTAATAAAAGAAAGAAAGAACATATCAATGACTTGGACATGCAACTAAAAAAATCTAGAAAAAATACAAATTAAATATCCCTAATTAAATACCAAAATGAAAATCTTCATAAAGAGATTAAAAAAATTGACATTAAAAATGAACTAACAAGTAAAACTAAGAGCTGGTTTTATGAAAAAAAAACAATAAATAGATACATCATTGGTTAATTTGATTAAAAATTCAAATTACTAGTATTAAAAATGAAAAGACTAAATGTACCATCAATGAAGATGAAATTAAGGCAATTAGGAGTTATTTTGTCTAATTATGTGCCAGCAAAACTGACGATTTAAGTGAAATGGATAGATATTTACAAAAATATTAACAGCCTAGATTAACAGAAGAGGAAATAGAATACTTAAATGACCCTACCTTAGAAAAATAAATTAAACAAGATATCAGTGGGCTCCCTAAGAAAAAATCATCAGAACCAGATGGATTTACAAGTGTGTTATACCAACCATTTAAGAAACAATTAATCCTAGTACCATATCAACTACTTTAAAGAAGGAGTTCTATAAAATTCCTTTTATGACACAGATATGGTCTTGATACTTAAGCCATGGAGAGCAAAAAAAAAGAAAGAAAACTATAGATCAAATTCCGTAATAAATATAGATGCAAAAATTTAAATAAAATACTAGCAACAAGATTAAAGCAATATAACCCAAAGATCATACATAATGACCACGTGGCACTTCTACTAAAAAATTCAGGGCTGA
Organism: Vombatus ursinus; assembly: GCF_900497805.2. Classification (NCBI taxonomy): domain Eukaryota; kingdom Metazoa; phylum Chordata; class Mammalia; order Diprotodontia; family Vombatidae; genus Vombatus; species Vombatus ursinus. Next base: position 44,338,673 of record NW_020954556.1, on the reverse strand, counting down.
TTCAATATTAGGAAAATTGTCAGTGTAATTGAACATGGAAATAATAGCAAAATCATATTATATCAATAGATTCAGGAAATCCTTTGACAAAATATAACTCCCACTCCTTTTTGAAAACAAAAATGAGAAAGTATAGAAATCAATGGAGCCTATCTGAAGATGATAAGCCAAGAGCAAGCATTATCTGTAATGGGGACAAACTTGAACCCTTCTTGATTAGATCAGGAGTGAAGCAAAGATGTCCATTATGTCTATTATTATTAAATATTATACTAGAAATGTTACCTATAGCTATAAGACAAGAAAAAGAAATTGAAGGAATAAAAATAGGCAATGAGTAAACAAAACTATCACTCTTTGCAGATGATATGGTGATATGCCTACAGAACCCTAGAGAATTAACTAAAAAAAAAACTATTAAAACAATTAACAACTTCATCAAAGTTGCAGCATGTAAAATAAAACCACATAAATCATCAGCATTTTTACATACTACCAACAAAAGGATAAGATAGAAAGATAAATTCCATTTAAAATAACTTCAGCCAATATAAAATTCTTGGGAGTCTATCTAATAAAAGAAACCCAGGAATTATATGAACACGATTACAAAATACTTTTCCCACAGATATCTGATCAATTGGAGAAATATTAATTGCTTATGGATAATTACTTCTTTAGTGCTATATCAAGCAAACCACCAGATGAATATTTTATAGAGCTAAACAAATCATAATAAAAACATCTGGAAGAACAAAAGTTCAAGAATATCAAGGGAATCAATGAAGAAAAAACAAGGAAGGTGGCCTATCAGTTTCAGATTTAAAACTATATTACAAATCTGTAATCATTAAAACAATCGGGTGCTGGCTATGAAATGGAGTGGTGGATCAGTGGAATAAATTAGGTAGGTACACAATACACAGCAGTAAATTATCATAGTTACCTAGTGTTTCATAAACCCAATGATTCAAGCTTTTGGAGCAAAAACTCAACATGTGACAAAAATTGCTGCGAAAACTGGAAAGCAGTTTGGCAGAAACTAAGCACAGAACAACATTTCACATCCTCATATAACAAGATAAGGTCAAAATTGATAAATGATTTAGACATAAATGGTGATATTATAAGTAAATTAGGGTAGCATGGAAAAATGTACGTGTTAGATTTATGGAAAAAGGGAAAAGTCTATGACCAAACAAGAGATAGTGAGGATTAAGGGAAGTAAAACATATAATTTTGCTCACATGAAATTAAACAGTTTTTGCATGATTAAGATTAATGGAGACAAAATTAGAAGGGAAATAAAACTGGGGAAATGTTTATAGTATGTTTCTTTGATAAAGGCCTCATTTCTCAAAATGAAACAGTCAAATTTATAGAACTAAGAGTTATTCACTAGTTGGCAAATTTTCAAAGGATGTGAACAAGTAGTTTTCAGAAGAAAAAATCAAAGTTATTTCTATAGTCAGATGACAAAATGCTCTAAATAACTACTGATTAGAGAAATACAAATTTAAACAACTCTGAGATACCTCCTCACACTTAACAAATTGACTAATGATGAAAAAGGAAAATGACAAATACTAGAGGGGATGTGGACAAATCAGAATACTAATACATTGTTTTTGGAGATGTGAACTAGTGCAACCATTCTGGAGAACCATTTGAAACTATACTCAAAGAACTTTAAAACTGCATTTACCCTTTGACCTAGCAACACCTCTTTGTTGTTGTTATTGAGTTATGTCTGACTCTTTGTGACCGCATTTGGGGTCTTATTGGCAAAAAATACTGGAGAAGTTTGCCATTTTCTTCTTCAGATCATTTTACAGATGAGAAAACTGAGGCAAACAGAGTTAAGTGACTTGCCCAAGGTCATAAAGCTAATAAGTGGCTGAGCCCAGATTTCAACTCAGAAAGATAAGTCTTCCTGACTTCAGACCCAGCACTCTATCTGCTGTACCACCCTGCCCACAACACCACTATTAGGTCTATATCCAAAAAAGATCAAAGAAAAGGAAAAAGAACCTATTTCTATAATAAAAAAATATTGAAAGCAACTCTTTTTTTTCTGGTGGCAAAGAATTAGAAATTGAGAGAATGCCCATCAACTGGGGAATGGCTAAATAAGTTGTGGTATATGATTGTGATGCAATAGTATAATACTAAAAGAAATGACGAGCAGGATAGTTTAAGTTTAAGTTTAAGAAACACCTAGAAGACATGAACTCATGTAAAGTGAAGTGAGCAGGACCAGAAGAAATTGTACACAGTAATAGCCACATTGTAAGCATGATCAGTTGTGAAAGACTTAGATTCTCTGATCAAGGCAATGATCCAAAGAACCCAATGAAAAACATCTACCTCCAGAGAGAGAACTGATGAACTCTATATACAGATTGAAGCATACTTTAAAAAAAAACAACAACTTTATTTCTATTGTTTTATTTTGTGTTTTCTTTTCCAACATGGCTAACATGGAAATATGTCTTGCATTACTTCACCTTTACAATTGATATCAACTTGCTTCCCTTCTCAAGGAAGGGGGAAAGGGGGAAAGGAGGGAGAGAATTTGGAACTCAAAATTTTACAAAAAAAATGATTGTTAGATGTTTTTACATATAATTGGGAAATATTTGTGAAAAATAAAAACTGGTTTTTTTTAAAAGGAAATATTACAGGCCACTTAAACAGAAAAAGGAAACATGATTTTTGGAATCAGAATCAAGCCTGGTGCAGAGACATAGCAAGGCATAGGAGTGATTAAGGCTTAACATTTCCCAATATGTGGCATAGGTCTCTCTCCCTCTCTCTGTCTCTGTCTCTGTCTCTGTCTCTGTCTCTCTCTCTCTCTCTCTCTCTCTCTCTGTCTCTCTCTCTCTCGTCACTGACTTGCCTATGATCCCACAGCTATCAAGTATCAAAGGTGAAACTTCAACCTAAATCTTCCTGGCTCCAAGTTCACTAAGCCATTTGGCGATGTGCTCTAAGATGAATTTTAACACAAACAAATAAAAAGTCTGCCATGAATTAAAATATCAGTTTCATATAGATATCAATTTCATATAAAATAAGGAAGGCATGGCTAGATAACAATACATCTAAAAATAGTAGATTTTAGTAGCCTGAAAACATGATATTATTTAAAAGTGAGATCTGGCAACCCCAAAAGCTAGAGTCTAAGATTAGTTAATAGTTCCATCACTCATGGAGCATTCTATTCATCTCTGGAACTACATTTTAGAAAGGAGATAGATAAGCTGGAGCATATCCAAAGGAAGGTAGCCAGGAAAAGATTTAGGTGAGGCATGATAGCTGTCTTTAAGTATATGAAGCACTCTTATATGTAAGAAGGATTAGATTTGCTCTGCTCAGTTAAGAGGGTGGAATTAGGTAGAAGTTGCAAAAAATCAGTCTAGTTTAGGTGTAAAGAAAAAAAACAAACCTTTTTGACAAATGAAATGTCCAAAAATGGAATGAGATGCCTTAGGAAATAACAAGTTTTCTTTCAGTGGGGGGATTTCAAGGGGAACTCTAGCAGCTACCCTACAGCAGCAACTACCACATTGGAAAGAACATTGGGCTTAGACATATAGGACACAGATTGGAAGGTTGGTTCTGCTACTTATTGTTTATAACTTTGGGCAAAATGCTTTACCTTTCTAGGCCTCATTTTCCCCATCTGTAAAATGAAGTTTGGATTATACGACTTTTAAAATAGTCTCTAGCGCTAAATCCCATGATATTTTATTCTTCCTTCTATTCTTCAGTATTGTTTCCAGTTCAAATTTTCTGCCTCCAGGCCTTGCTTAGGGTAGAATCATCAGTCTCAATTATCAGTCCTTCATAGTCTAGTGCCTGAGACCATTTCCTCTAACATTAGGATATTTTAATTAGAATATCATCTGAACAGTAATACATAACACATAATAGGTATTAAAAATAGCATAGCATATTAAAAAGTTGGCCTTAGAATCAAGAAGACGTGGGTTCTAGAATGACATTCTGAACAAATAACCCTACATGTTTTATGTTAAATTTGTTATATGTTATATGTCACATGTCAAAATATGTTAACATGTCATAGGATCATGTATACAGAGCTGGAAGTATCTAAGAGATTAACTATTTCAACTCTCTCATTTTACCAATGAGAAAACTGGTTTCAGAAGGTGTAAATGACTATTCTGAAGTCATATAGGTAGTAAATATACTTTGAACCCTGGCATTCTGATTCCACTTCTAGTGCTTATACCATTAGGCAACACTAACTCTTCAGGCAACTTTCTTGGACTATTCATTTCAACCAAATTGCTGACCTGTGTTGGTAGAGAAAATTCCACACTGGAACAGCCCCTATACCTATGTAATAATTGGTTCAGTTTAAAAAAATACACAGAACATAATCTATATTAAATGGAATTCACCACAAATTCTGTTGGGAATAGAGTTTTTTTTTTTTTAATGTAAGTTTCCTAATTTGAAAACAAGTGAAACAAAGCCCTGAAAGGTTGTTTGTCCCCCACTAGTCTATGGCTTAGGCTAAAAAACATAGCCTAATTACAATTTCAGAAAAAAATGTAATGTACTTTGCAGAGTAGATTAGTGTCTGTGACTATTTATAAAATTAATGAATGACTGAATTAGCTCAGAAAGGCAGCTGCTGGACAGAAATGCTACATGTATCTGTCTTTTTTATTCAGTAACCGTCACCTCATATGGGACTTACATGTAGAACACGTAGATCCTGCATAAATTCATTGATTTTGTACAGATATAAGTATTTAATATTTATCAGTTAAAGTGCCCACTTGTAAACTGGCAGCATATGGTATTCACATATTGCCAAATCTCTGAAAACCTGATGGCCCCCATTGGACTAGAATATTTCTTTTCACTCAACTGGAGGAGGGTTTTATTTTAATTCTTCAAGAGATCCATTGATTTCACTGGTGTTGGACTTTCCTCCACTGACTTAATTACTTGGAAATCTATTTCAATTGAGCATTTTTACCATCATTTTCTTTCACTTTGCAGAAGGGTACAGGGAAAATGTGATAGACACACATTAGGGGGCACTGTGGTGCAATGTGGTAATAGTCTTCCCTTTGACTTCCTTGGTATTTCATAGCAATTGAGTTATTGTTTGCAGGTCATTGTGGGATTCTAAGATTTTATTTATTTATTTATTTTTCACAGTGAGAGTGTGGCATAATGAATAATGAGTTAGCTGTGTGGTTAGGAAGACCTGTATTCAAGTCCTGCTTTTGTGTTACCAAGGGCCCCTGAGTACCTTGGACAGTTCTCTAAGGCAATAAATTGCAGACAGATTGCTGATGCACAATAGTAGTGGGCATCTCTACCATGAGAGTTCCCAACAATGTGATGAAATCCACATCAGGGGAAGGGTTGGGAGTCGGGACTGAATTTTACAGTAATATGTTAATCTCTGCCTGTTACGAATAACTGAAACACCACTCATTTTGGGAACCAGAATGTGATACTATCAAGACTGGACAACAACACGTATTACCACTCTACCTTTTCATACTCCAGGAAGGAATATAAGTCTATAAATATTTATTACATGTGGAATCTGTGTGTGAAGCATTGTGCTATGTACTAGAAATACAAAGACAAAAAGGAAAAAGTTCAAGCCCTCAAGTAGCTTATATTCTGCTTGGGAGTAGAAGATGCTACACAGATGAGTAAATACAAAGTAATTATGGGGGTGGAGCAACACTAACAGTTAAAGCAATCAGAAATACCTTCGTATAGGGGATAACACCTGAGCTAACCTTAAAAAGAGTTAAGAATTCCAAGAAGAGGAACTGAGGAGAGAGATACATTTTAGCAATGAGGGACAGCTTACACAAAGATGCAGAGGGGAGAAATGTTCTTTCCCTTTTTGGGCCTCAGTTATCTCCTCTGTAAAAGTGGAGGGTCTGGATTTCATGATTTTCAAAGAGCTTATAGTCATTTAGGGAGAAAGAACATGCACATAGGTAAGTAAATATAAGGTAGTAATGTAATAACTTTATTATTGTTGATACTATTAATAGTAATAATTATTATAATAATATTATAATACTTCAAGGGATCTGTATTTTTTTTATCAGTGTGGGTCCTCTATCCACCACTGTAGATTGTAACCCCTACGCTCCTTAGTAGGTTTTGATGACTTACACCGGCCAAAGATATTCACCATCTGGTAGTTCTTCTAGAAATGAACCTTTCAAAACATAGTTATGTTGGTTTTTAGATGAGAGGAATACAAGCCTACTCAATATTCTTCCATGGATACTTACTGACTGGGAATTATTCTGAAGATTTAAAATTGCAGGTCAAACAAAAGCCTACAGATAGCCATATTGTGAGTAAACTGCAATACATTGCATGATTGAGGTAGTTAGATGGTGCTGAACTTGGAATCAGGAAAACGTGGCTTTGAATCTTGCTTCAGACATGAACTTTGTGATCCTGGGCCAAGTTTCCTATACTTTAACACTAACATATAAAAGAATTAGTGGAAACAACTAAACAATAACATCAGAAAATATTTAAAATTTAATTAAAATTTTAAATGTGCAAAGCAGAGTGTTAATTTGAATGAATAAACACTTGACTTTGGGTGATTCCATTTTTGTGGAATTATAGTTATTTTGCACAGGACTTCTATTCTTCTTAGTCCTCTGGGGATTTTATTTTTGCCATACAGAAATGATGATTTTGTGGGTTTATTTTATATTATACTTTTTTTCTAACTAAATGATTACATCATAAGCAAATAGGGACAATTTTATCTTCTTTTGCATATATTGATGTTTTTGGTTTCTTTCTCTTGTCTTATTTCCATAATAGCATTTCTACGATTGTGAAATAACAATGGGTAAAGATGGCATCCTTGCTTTTCATCTGCATTAATTATGAAATATTCTATTGTTTCCTCATATGGTGGTAGCTTTATATGTAATATAAAGGGGGCAGCTAGATTGCACAGTAGCTTGTGTGTTGGGCCTCCAGTCAGATAGACCTGAGTTCAAATCTGGTCTTAAACACTTACTGTGTGTCTCTGAGCAAGTCACTTAAACTCTGGCTACCTCAATTTATTTGACTATAAAATTGGGATAATATACATAGTACCTAATACACAGGGTTGTTTGAGGATAACATTAAATGATAATTGTAAAGTATCTAGCCCAGTGCCTGGTATGTATAGGTACTTAATAAATGCTTGTTTTTTTCCCCTCCTTCCCATTTGGACTTTAGATAGATATTTTAAATCACCCTTCTATTCCAATGTTTTGTAATTTTTTAAATAGAAATAAATGTTTTTACTTTGTCAAAGGCTTTTTCTACATTTATTAACATCATCATGGTTTTGGTTATTTTTGTTTTTAACATAATTGTGTTCTTTTTTCCATAATGTTGAACTATTTTTGAATTCCTATTAAAATATAATTTGATCACAGTAAATATTTTTTGCATAAATTGTTTTTTGCTTGTATTTTATTTGGAACTTTTAAATTTATATTCATTTTTGGTATTGTCCTATAAGTCTTTTTCATTATTTTTTCCTTTCCTTATATTAAAAGGGAACTAAGCAACTGAGAGGAAATATTTGTATCAATGACATCTAATAAAGGTCTGATATCCAAGATATGTGAAACTAGCAAATAACAAAAGTCAAAATCCTTCCTCAATAGCTGTGGTCATAGAATTCTAAAAGAGAATTGCAAGTTATTAACAATGTCAGATTTTTTCAAGGTATTCATTTTAATGAACTGTTTTTCCCTTTCTTTTTTGATTTGCATTATAATGGATGGCTTTCTGGAAAAAAAGGAAGAGAGAAGGATACAGTGGGAAATGTAGATTTTGTAAAAAAAACAAAAGATAATAATAAAGTTAATAAAAACTATAGTACAACAAAATCAGTTACAGTACCAGAAGCTATGGTGCTATAATGGGGAAACACAGCTATGGGGAAAACAACACCATGACCTCAAATGCTTAAATGATATATTCAAAGAATCAAACAGAATTTGCAATGCTAAGAAGTTGACAAGATCTGAAACTTGAAGAATTTTTTTTAAATCACAGGAAATCAAGTGATAATTTGAAGGCCCTAAAAAAGAAAATAAAAAAAATATAGCAAGTAATTACAACAACTCAACTTGACCTATTTAAATGAGTTACTGACTCAGAAGAATGGAAAGTCTATGGAGAAAAATACATGGAGAAACAGAAGTTTGTATCAATTAAATTGATTTCCTACCAAATTTCAACCTATATCAATTAATTCCCAGAAGGAGGAAACTAAAAGTACTTAAATGACGATGATGACAATGATGATGAAAATGACAGCATCTAAATAGAAATTTAAATATTGCTAATATTTTACATATATTATCACATTTGATCCTCAGAACAACCATGTGAATTAGGTACATTTATTTTCCTTATTTTACAAATGAAACTGAGGTTGGGAGAGGGTTAAGTGACTTGTCCAAGATCACATAGCTAGTTAGTGTTTGAGGCAGGATTTGAACTCAGTCTTCCAACTCCAAGGCCACCAGTCTATCCATTGCACCATCTGACTGCCTTACAATAGACATCATAGCTGTCAGTAAACATTTGACTTACTAAGTAGAAAAAACTGGCAGCCAAGGACAACAATGGATTTAAACAAAATAACATGGAATTCTATCTCCAAAATCTCATAAAAGGAGCCTATCTGTTCAAATGTTCATATTCTACTTATAATAGCAAAAAAAATTGAAAGTGCCTATGTATGTCCAAGATTTCAAAGATAGTTAGTCATATTATTTAAATGAATGTTATGGTTCCATAAAATGACAAAGATGAAATTCACAAAGACATTTAAAGATATATAAAAAGTGATCCAAGACAAAACCAGTAAAATGACAATTATGTATCTATTATATATAATCACTATAAGTGTGTGTCTACACACATATACACTTGTATATGCATATATACATGTAGAAGCAGAGACAGACAGACAGACAGAGAGAGACAGAGAAAGAAAGAGGAAGAAATGAAGCAAAACCACATAGACCTGGAAAGAAAAAAAACTTTTAATTGTTTCTTTTGATTTTGATTATTAAATGTTAAAGCTCATATGTAAGATTTCTCTATTTATTTTGCATTTTTACATGATTGTTTCTGTTGATTATAATATTCACAATAAAAAAATAAATTGATGACCAACATCACTGTTCAGATACACATAAATATAAAAAGATACTTAATATCAATATTATATAATATGATTATAATTACAATTAAGTTATTTTATAATTATAGCTTTAATATATTATAATAATAATTATGTAATATAAAATAAATAGAAAGTAAAACAGAGGTGTGATTATGTAATCAGGTAAAAGAAAGAAAGATAATTTTCAGTAACATAGTACTGTGCTCAATAGGGGAATCAAACCTAAATGTTCTTTTCTGGCTTGTAATTGCTTCCTGGCACTTTATCATGCTCATTTAGAGAGATGAATGATGGACAGCGGGGTAAAGAATTGTGGTATTGAGAGCAATCCTTGAGTCTATGGCAACACTTTCAGACCTCATAGTCAATACAAATGTATGCGTATACACACATTCCCTCCCACAACAATGCTTCTAGTAGTTAATCTAATGAAAACACAATCACTCCATTTTGGCAGCAGACCATAGAATATCTATCACTCCTGTTCTACAAAGCCTCAAGTAAAGATGAGGACTAGAAACTTAGTTTTCTGACCATGTTTTCTCAAATAGCAGTAAATCCAATTACAAGCGTAAATCCAAGCATTAAAGCTAGCCATTGTGTGTTCCTTTCTAACTATAGCAACCATGCCATTGACAAACTGCTTATGGTATCTAAAGAAGAGTAAAGTAAGGGGAAAAAATACAAAATAGGTAGTGGACTTGAATTTGATTGGAAAGCTCTTGATTTTCTTGTGACTGATTTTCCTTGAACCAAGCAACCAAGAGATTTATAATAAATACTTACTATGTGTTATGGGTTTTGTTGAGTTGTTGTATTTGGGAGTTACAAAGAGAGACAGACTTGTAGGATGGAACACCAGATAGAGTCAGAAGTCTTGGATTCAGATCCTGGTTCCAATATTTATTATATATAACAATGACTACCTTGGCCTCTACAGTTTAAAGGTCAAGTCTGTTGTATTTCATTCCTCCTTCAGAGTTTCTCAATAGACTTAAAGGAATTGACTATGCTCAGTGTCTTTGCCATTAACTCAAGTCTTAATGATAGCCTTTTCCCCAATTTAAAGGGTCCCTCTATTCTAATTCTATTTAACCACTAAAGAGTCAGATTAGCTTGTTCAAAGGAATAGTTACTTTAAATGTAAAAAAAAACCCTAAATACACAAATATTATGCCCCCAGGACCCGCCCCAAACATATATGGATAATTTCCCTCTATACTACTCCAGTCTCTGGAGAGAGGAGGGAGATTAGTTTCACAGTTTAACACAACTCCTATATAGCATTGTTTCACCAAGTTCTAAATCCAAAGCGCCTTTGAAATTGAGTCCTGGACATTCTTGCCTTCTTAGGTCTTCCCTGCTAGGCTGGTAGCAACATCTGGCCTCAAATTCTGACTCCAAGGTTACTATGGTTCAAGGTCTGGTTCCAGGAACTCCAGTTCCCAAACCTAGAACTAAAAAGGATAAACGAAATAGATAAAACCCCCAAATCCATTTCTCAGGATAACTGGGCCTAAAGAGGGATGAAAGAGATAGTAGACCTTACCCCTTCCAACTCAGTTTATGATGCTTTACTGTTTGTGAGCTGTACCCCATACCTTTGTGCTCTGGATGAAAAAAAAGAGAGAGAGACAGAGAGACAGAGACAGAGAGAGACAGAGAGACAGAGAGAGATATAAACTATTCCAGCATGACAGTTTTAAAGATGCAGTAACCAATGAGAAAGAGGCTGTTTACATCCATGTGGTAAGGGGATATAGGACATTTTCCTCCTAGAAGCAGGTTACCATCATCTTGAATGTGGGTGCCTACATCTTTGGTGATCTGAGCATGAACAAGAGCCCTGTTACATATGAAACTTTGGTTAAGTTATTCAATCTCTCTAAGACTCAAGTTTCTTATTTGTAAAATTGGCATTATAATATCTGCTCTATCAACCATACGGGGCCATTGCAAGGAAAGTGTTTTGTTCCTTTTAACTGTAAAGGGACAAGATTACATCAATGATTTCAGTAGAATAGGGAATTCCTGGATAAGGAAATTCCTTCTATCAATGTAAATTGGCACTTGTTCTGCAATTTATAATCTTAAAGAGTTGCTAGAATGCTAACAGGTTAAATAACTTGTCCCAGGTCATGTTGCATGAATGTTTCCTAGCCAATGAGGTGGCACAGTAGATAGAGCACTGGGCCTGGAGTCAGGAAGAGATTTGAATTCAAATCTGGTGTGGACATTTACTAGCTGTGTGACCTCGGGCAAGTTATTTCACCTCTGTTTGCCTCAGTTTCCTCAACTTTAAGATGATGCTAATAATAGTACCTCACTGGATCAAGTGAGATAATATTTACAAAGCACTTAGCACAGTGTCTGACACATAGTAGGCACGATATAAAATGATTATTTTCCATCTTTCCCTTCCATTCCCTTCCCTTTCATAGTCAGGACTAGAACCTATGTCTTCCTGACTTGGAGTCTGACTCTTTATCTAGTATGCTACACTGTTTCTTATAAATTGTAAAGGATTTCAACTATTCTACTTATGAATAGCTCCATCTGTATGTAAGTTATTCCTGAATTAAAGTATTAATTTGAATATGACTTTACAAGTTGAGGTGGAAGGCAATACTTATATATGGAAATATAACTAATAACAGAAAATAGTATATGTATGTGTCAATGACTAATATGTACAATAAGTGCTATGGGAGGTCGGAGCAGAGGGACATCAATGTGGATTGAGGTGGACTTTAGAAAAGGATGTGGGACTAAGACAGGGGCTTGAAATATTGGTAAGATTCAGCTAATTCAGTATCAACATTTCCAAAGTTTCCACATACTCATGCTTTGCTCATACCGAAAGAGGTTTTAAAAAAAGAGGTTTATGCCTAAGAATAGTGACTATTAAGTTTTTGAGGCTCTGCATATCTTTGGGTTTTGGACAAGGATAAATAGCTCTGTTTATTTGGGTTGCTTGCAGTTACTATTATTAGCAAAGGGGATGAGGACATTTAGTTTCTTATAAAACTTAAGCTCAACCATTTTCTTTCCTCTCATGATGAAATAGAGTGTAATTCTGGAAACATGATTCTATAATCAGAAAATTTAAAATTAAAAAGACTTTAGTAGCCAACTACTCTAGCTCATATCTGAAAAGAAATCTTGACCACAATATACATGGCCAAGGGTCATATAACCACTGGTTGAAAACCTCCAAACTGGGAGAACCTATCATCTTCCATGTCAGCCCTTGCCCTTATAGATAATTCTAAGTGTGAAGAAGCTATTCCTGAAATCAAACCCAAATTTGCCATTTTGGAACTTCTAAACAATAGTAATACCCCTGCTTATTGGACTCAAATGGAACAAGTTAATTCTTTCTTCCACATCACAATCCTTTAAATACTTGCACAGAACTATCATATTCTCTCTGAGTTTTCTCCAAGCTAAATATTCCAGTTCCTTCAACCAGTTCTCATATAACGTGGAATCAAATCTTTCACAATTCTATTTTTCTTCCTCTAGGTGTTTTCAGCTTATTAATGTCCTCTCTTAACAATGTTACCCAGAACTGAGCATAGTACTAATAATAATTTCTAGTGTGTATATAGCACCTACAATGCATAAAGCACTGTTTTAAGCACATTACACATATTATATCACTTAATCCTCACACAAATTCAATGCTATAGTTGAGGGAATTGAGGTTAAATGACTTACCCAAGAATATAGCTAGTAAGTATCTGAGACCAAATCTAAATTCAGGTCTTCCTGACTCTAGATGCTCCATCCACTATACCCCCAGTTGCCTCTATTCCATATGTGGTCTGTCCAGATCTCAATACATAGGGACTAATAGCATCTTATTCCTGAGAGCTATTCCTCTTTAAATGCATTCCAATGACACATTATCTTTTTTTTTTTGACCTCCATATTATATTGTGGACTCATTTTGAAATTGCAGTTCACTAAAACTCCCAATTCATTTTTTTGACAGACTGCTATTGAAACATACTTCCTCTATCCTATACTTATGAAATTCATTTTTCCAACCCAAGTGTAAGACTTTACATTTTTCCCTGTTGAAGTTCATCATATTAAAATCAGCCCAGTGCTAGAGCCTACAAGATCTTTTTTGGATCCTAACTCTGTTATCTAATGTGTCAGCTCTTCCCTGGGGTCACCAAACTTTGCAGATGCATGGTGAGCATGCCATGTATGTCTTTATGCACATCATTGAAAAAAAATTCCAAACATATTTCAAGCCATATCACAGGTCCATGCAAAGATCTCTGATGTCTTCTAGACAGCTCTTTCCAAACTGATATTAAACCATTAATGATGACTTTTTGAATATGACCGTGGGTATTATAAGACTAATGCTTTGTAAATTGTAAAGTATTGCGTGAATAATGAGTTATTTTTATGCAAAAAAGAACTATTGGTCTCCTGATAACAAAGCACCTAGGCTATAAAACAGGTAACTTCTAGGTTGTGTCTACTTCAGGTACTTGTATTACATTAATTGTCTTATCTGGCCAATTTAATGAAACTACTGGCTGATTCACTATAGCACATGGTCTTTTTTACTTTTCTCACTCTGTCTATTGGTTTTCTGACCAATTTGCCTAATTTAATGTGCTGTTTTGGCCTCAGATAGGCATGCTGACAAAAGTTTGGATGACTTTTTTACATGATAAATATAAGATAAATCATTCCCATGTATACTTGTGTGGGCATTTAAGGCTCAGGGGAACATATGTGCTAGTTCAAGAAGGAAGATTGATAGCTGGTGTGGGGGACTAGTCAGATTGGGTTGTCCCCAGAGAAAATTAACTTAGTTTGTTGGCTTTTTGGGGACAGAATGAATGAAGAAGCATTTATTAAGTGCTTACTGTGCCAAGCACTGTGCTAAGTGCAGGAGGTTTTGTTATCCTATTTTTCAGCCTGACAATGTAGAAATAGGGATAATAGAGATAAATATAATATTATTCTTGGTTTCAAAAAAATCAGCTTTATATGTAGAGGATGGGAAAGGAAAACAAACAAAAATTCAAGATTGTCTAGAAAAGATCTAGGAGTTTTAGAGGCATGTGCATTTGATATATTTTTTAAATTAACAAGCATTTATTTTCTCTCCCATCACTCCACTTGAAAAATAAAACAAAATTCTCACAAGAATTATGCATAGTCAAGCAAAACTAATTTTCACATTGGCAGCATCTAAAATGTATATCTAAGTCTTATATTGAGCCCATGTTAAACTCTATCAGGAGCTTGGTAGTATGTTTCATCATTGATCCTCTGGAATCATGGTTAGTCACTGCATTTATAAGAGTTCCTAAGTCTTTTAAAGTTGTTTGTCTTATCATGTTGTTCTTATGGTTTACATTGTTCTGATACTGCTTACTTCATTATGCATCACGTCATGCAAGTCTTCCAAGGTTTCTCTGAAACCATCCCTTCCATTATTTCTTATAACATAATATTCTATCATATTTATATGCCATAATTTGTTCACTATATACAATTTAAAGAGCTATATTAATTTTAGATCAGCTAAAGTCAGGCAGTTTGGCATAGAAGATAAGGGGAGCAACCTTGAAGTGGAAATCTAGGTCCAAGACTTGCCTCTGGTACACACTAGCTGTGTGACCATGATAAGGTCACTTAACCTCTCTGTACTCCAGGCAATTCTCTGAGATTATAATTCACATAAGTGTTACAGATCTGCATCATTAGAGGTAGTTTTCAGACTAGGAATTTCCACTAGTGAAATCACAGGTTTGAACTTAGCTATGTCCTCCATCTCTCCCCACCCTGCCTACAGTTTTCCCACTAAAAAATCAAAAGTCGTAGCTTAAAAATAGATCTATAACAATCTTGGGCTGCATCAAGAGTGTCTAGGACTAGAGAAGTGAGAGTTTAACTGTCCTTTGCTAACGTCAAACTATGTATGGAATGCTGTGTTCAGTTCAACAAGAGGTGTTCCTGTTTAGAAAGGACACAGAAGGGACACTGATACCATAGGCAGTGTTTGGAGTAGAGCCACCTTTTGGTTTCTAAGGACCTTGATATCATGACCTACAAGCTGGAGGGAAATAATGAAGTTTAACCTGGAGGAGAAAAGAATGGGTAGGTGGGAAGGGGATGACATGATAGCTGTTTCATTATTTGAGAGGTATATATACCAGATGAATTGAGGTAGTTCTGGTTAATAAAATTAACTGCATTTACATAGCACTTAAGGTATACAAATTTCTGTATAAATATCATTCTATTTTTATCTTTACAATAATTTTAGGAGATAGGTACTATTATTATCCCCTTTTTGCAGATGAGGAAACAGATTCAGAGAGGTTAAGTGACTTACAACCTCTCACCCCAACCTCCCCACCTCCAAAAGAAAAAAATAAACCAATAAAACATATATAGTAAATGAAAAAAAAATTCTCACTGACCACATGAAAAACAAATTTTCTCATTTTCCCTTCTGATTCCTTACCCTTTCTATTAGGAGGTTGGTAGCATGTTTCTGGAATCCTGGTTCGTCATTATGCTGCTACGAGTTCAAAACAATAATATTCCATCACATCTATGTACCATAACTTGTTAATTCATTCCCCAATTTATGGACACCCCCTCAGATTCTCATTTTTTGATCCCTTAAAAAGAGCTTTAAATCTTTTGTACACACAGGATTTGTTTTATTTAGGACTAATCCTTTCCTTAATCTGTGCTCCCTCTAATGCTCCCTCCCTCCTTTTTCTTTCTTTCTCTCCTATTTCTCTGCTACATGAAATGTATTTCTATACCCAACTGTGTGTATTCTTTCTTCTTTTGACCAGTTCAGATGAGTGAGATTCAAGTGTCAGATGCACCCTTCCCAAGTTGACTGGTTTGTGTAGATGTCCATTTGTGCACTCCCATTACGTGAGATAATTTTCCTTAACCTTCCTTTCCCTTCCTTCCTGCCCTTTCCCCAGGGTATTCCTCTTCCCCTCTCTTTCCATTCTTTTCTCAAGATCATCAAGATACATCAGAACCTCTCTCTGACCTTGTCAAATTAGGCTCCTTCTATGAGCCTTTAAGATATAAAAGGTTTAGAGGGAACACATGTATCATCTCCTAATTTTGAATGTTAATTTATCTTTCTTTAGTCCTTTATCATCACTCATTTATGTTTACCTTTTTATGTTTCTCTTCACTCCTGTGTTTGAATTTCAATGTTTCTATGCAGCTCTGGTCTTTTCATCACAAATACTTGGAAGTCCTCTATTTCATTTAAAATCCATTTTTTTTTTCTCTACAGCATTAACTCTTCTCAAGGATTTCAATACTTGGCTCACTGATTTTTTTTTTTTTTTTTGGTTTAGGCAATGAGGTTAAGTGACTTGCTCAGGGTCCCACAGCTAGTAAGTGTTATGTGTCCTTTGCTGGATTTGAGGCTGGATTTGAACTCAGGTCCTCCTGAATCCAGGGCCAGTGCTCTATCCACTGTGCCTCCTAGCTGCCCCGGCTCACTGATTTTATTTCCACTCCAACTCTAGTGGTTATATTAGATGATTCCAACATACTTGTAAACGTTATCTCAAATCACTAACTTCCCAGTCCCAAAACTTATTCATATCTCCTGACCTCTTTCACTTTAACTCTGTTGAGGATGTTCACATACTTAATTTTACTGTCACATATAAGTGTTGCAGTTCTACAATCAAGAATTCTAAAATTCCTTTATCTAATCATAACCTCTTATTGTTCTATCTGTCTCTATGATTTATTCATACTAAAATTACTTTTTATTCTATGATTTCCAATACTTCAACACTTCAGTTCTTTCCCTAACCAATTTAATTTGTTGATTTGCTATTTTTTTAATTGCATGCCTAATTCATTGGTTTGTTTTCTTTTTTGTTGTTGTTGTTGCTGATGAAATGTTTAGTGATGTAAATTTTCCCCTTTGGAAATTAGGAGCTGTATCCCAAAATTTTCAGTATACTATCTCAATTTATTGAAATTGTTCATTGTTTCTATGATTAACTACTCAAAGCTGAAGTTTGATTTACTTGTGACTATTCTCTCCCAGGATTTGTCCACCCACACTCTCCTCTCCCCATTTCCCTGTCTTTTCATGTATCCCTGTTGAGTTTACTGTATTTTTACAACAAATTGCTCATGTGTATGTGCTCAAACCTCCTTTATCCATTTCAGATAAGACATAAATCATGCAACATTTGATATCTACACCCCTTTCTCCAAGTTTGTATACTCTTCTTTTTCACATTCCAGTTACTCAAAGTAGTTGTTTCCCCTTCTCCTTCATTTGTTTATTCTTTTCCCTTCCCTTTCATTCCATTTTTAAAAAATCAATAAAACAGAACAAAACCATGCCAAGACCCTGTCTTTGTCTCATTTATCTCTCTGTAAACTATTTGTTTAATCATTATCTTCATTTGTTTATTATGTTTTATACCCTAACATGTGATCACTTTTTGTAAAGCTGCCATGTACAGATGAAAAATTATATATTCCTTTCTATTCTCACTCAGACATTACCAGAGATTATATCTAAGTTTTTGAACATTCTATTCATCTAACTTCTTCCTGACTTACCTTTTTGTCAGAATTATAATTATAATTTTGAAGTCTATATCTACCTGTAATTCAATTTTTTTTTCTTTTAAGTACTTAGATGCTTGGTAACCCTGCTTTTTTGAATTTGCCTAAAGTAAATCTTCACCAGTTTAAGGCTTTGTAAATATTTATCCATCAAACATTATGCTTCTATACATCATAATGTTGTATTCTGCTTTCTGATCTATTATCCTTCTTTCCTCCATTTTATGGGTAAGTTCACCCCAATCATGTTCAATATCCTGAGTTTTAATTGTATGTTTCATTCATGAAACTCTCTTGTAATTTTTCCTTTTTTCTACCCCCCCCCCACTTCCCATTTTACAAAGACAGGAGACAGGAAGAAAAAAGAAGCTAAGAATTTGAAAACACTGTATATCCTGGATTCTCCACTATTTCTCATATCCAAGTTGTTGTCAAGGCTTGTTGATTTCATCTTCGGAACATTTACTAACTGCAACCCCTTCTGTCCTCTGACACTGCCACTATACTAGTGCAGACCCTCATCATCTCACATCTTGATTATTGCAAGAGCCTGTTGATTGGTATGCCTACCTCAAGTCTCTCCCCATTCCAATCCATTCTCCAATCAGCCACTAAAGTGATTTTCTTAAAACACAGGACCAATCAAATCACATCCCATCTCGCTCAATAAATTATAGTGATTCCCTATCAATTCTGGATAAAATACGAAATGCTATTTGGCATTCAAAGCTTTTCATAACGTAGGTCCCTTCTTACCTTTCCTGTCTTCTTACACCTAACTCCCCAAGATGTACTCTTCAATCCAGTGACACTGTGTTGCTGTTACTCGAAGTGCAACAATGATATCTTATTTGACTTCTTAAGGTTATATTCAGAGTTTTAGGATCTGGACCACACAGTGAGATGGGGTTCTCTTTTGATAATCCTAAATAATGAACCTTATAGGTAGAAAGAATAATGATGGGTTACATAACATTATTTCAGGGATAATGTGGTATATTCTATCACTCCTAAATATCCTTCCCTCCTGCCTAAGATTCTACCATTGGAAAATCATTCCCTTGAAGGTTAGCATTATCCTCTTCAAGTTTCTTTTGAACTGGTCTTCTGTTTAATTGCCTTCAAAATGATGCAAAAAAAGGGCTTAGAAAAGTAATTCTTGATTCAAAAAGAGAAAAATAAAAAGAAGAAAAAGTTTCTAAATCTGAAGAACGACCAGTTACTTGTTAAATATTCCTTCCCTAACGAAACTGCCTACTCGCCATTCCTATTTCTAGACTGGCTCTGGGCATTGTCTTCCTAGAAGCTGGTCCTGCAGATGGTCCAGAGATGTCTTGGCATCTTTGTTTCCATGGACCTCTGACGTCAATGTAGGAATACCAGTGATATACTCTGGACCAAATCTATCCATGTCCCCTGTTACTCTGGAACAAAAAATCAATATAAAACAAAACAAAACAAAACTTCTCAGGTTCATAACTTTAAAAATTCCTAGTTTATTATTGGATTGTTCAGTGAAAAAATACCATAGATAAAGACAGCTAACCTGCTTCTAGTCTCTTTATTTTCTGCAGTAAGAAAGGGAACTTTTCAGTCTTCAAATCAATCTAACAGGATGTGAACCATCCTCCTCAGTACCACAGATTTTTTTTTAACGTGTTACCTGCTGACTTTCAGATAAACTGGGCCCCAAAGACTTTCCACATCTCTGTGTGGAGATGTTTGATTTGAAAGGGATCTTTCAAAATTATAACCTATATGTAGTTCAGATTTTTTTCCTCTAAGTCCTGATAATTGGAAAAATGCCCTCTGAACATAGGGCAGGATGACTCAGCTGTTAAAAATGTTCATCTTGCCCCACCTGTGCTTTTTGCTTTTTATCATTTTGAATAAAAAGAGAGCTTAAAATGGTATTGTTAAAAATCTTCCCCTGGGGAAAAAAAAACAAAACCTAAACTCTCCAAGTAAGCTCAGATAGAACTAATTAAAGATAGAGGAGCTATGTTATTTTCCATATAGGAAAAAAAAAACCTTAAACTGTTTTGCTGTAATACTTTTAAGAAAGATAGCTCTGCAGTGACTTTGAGACATGGTATACACACTTCAGAGAAGTATAAGGGCCAGGCTTATGTGAAGGCAGACTTGCCATAGTAGGATTGGAGGAGAAAACTCCCCCTCCCAAGTTCAACTACTCTACTATTTCAGCTTCAGTGTCTAAAATTCAGTGATTAGACATCCATTCCTTTGATTGAGAAGCAGCATGACTTAATAGAAAAAACTAGATTTGAACTCAGAAGACTTCAGTTCTAAACTCATCTCTGCTACTCATTCACTGTGACTTTGGACAAGTCACAAGGCCTCAGCTCTTAATTTATGATCCTATGATAAATGTTATCTTACTTAAATACAGATATCCCTGGGAGAAATAATACTTCTTAATGCCTTTATGTTAATTAACTCATAAACTCCTTTCTAAAGTTATATCAAAGTTGTAGTAACAAAATTACAACCAAGAATTGTAAGTCTTGATACTCGGGGAAGGAAAGGTTAGCAGAAAGGGTGCTTAGAGTAAGAAATCTTATCTCTTTATTTCTACTTCTTATTACCTGTGGTGATTTATATTGAGAACTTGACAATTCCCTTATTTCTAAAATAGAGGGGCCAGACATGATGACCTCCAAGATTCCTTCTGTTTCTCACATTCTAATTTGGTAGTTTCTATGATAGAGAAGTCCAGAGCACATGGTACTTCTCAGAGCTGAGTGTGGTACCCAGGGTAACCAGGTCATGACATGATGAGGGCACTGGGCACTTGAAGTCCTTCTTAAACTTCCTCCACTCGTGACCCCATTCAGCATTTCGAAGCATTGTAGAGTATGTCCTATAAGCCAAACATGCAGCAAAAAACAAACAAACAAAAACACCTCAAAACAAACAAACCGACATCCCCCCCCCAAAAAAACAACTCACTGACAGCAGTAGCTAAGTTGAATTGTGGCTAATTGAATTGGAATTTCCCAGAGTTTTTAAAGTAGGAAGATAATGGGAAGAAAACTGGTGAATCTGGAACCAAATTGGACCATATGCAGAATTAAATATACCTTATGGTAAGATTCAGTAAAGTTATTGTTGGGATACAAGAAGCTAGAAAGACCAGTTGTGGTGTCCATGGGGTTGCGGGTCTTTCTTCCCTTGTGTGTTATTGTTGCAATAATTGGGGGTTATTCGTAGCCCTTTGTATTGTTTCAGGGTCATGTGTCATATTGTTCTAGAGACCAAACACCGCAGGTATCAAACGTGAAGTAAACAGTGATGAAAGCTGTTGTCCAATCCAGCGTGCTGCTCATCTCTGAATTCTGTTAGCTAATTTTATTCTCACTTTCCTGGCCCTAGATGAAAGAGTCCAACAGCAATCATTAGGCATTTAATACCTTTGGACCTTTGAAGAGAGACAGCCCGGTACATTTGACAGAGAGCCAGCTTCCAGGTCAGGAAGAGCTAGTTTCAAGTTCTGCATTTGACATAAACTGGCTGTTGGATCCAGTATAAATCAATTAAACTCTCACTGCTCTTGCAACTTTTTAACATACTAGAACACATACAGAATGATAGGTCATAGAAATAAGTTCCTTGAGGGGAGAAAGGAGATGAGTTTTCCTCCTTGCCTTTCTCCTTTACCCTACCCTCATCCTAATTCTAGAACCACACAGAACCCAGTTGGCCTGCTTCACTGCTTTCAAGGTTTGGGTCAGATGGTAGTTATCAGCTCTATTTCTTCCAATGAGGTCTCCAGAAATCCTTTAAGACTTAGCATCTGCTATGCCTTTATACCCTTGTGGCCTGTATCATTATTATCTGACCTACTGATATAATTTAAGGACTCTGGGGCCTGACTCTCCACCCTATTGCTGAGCCTATAAGATTTGTGGATTTTCTTTTTTTATGTGTCCTATAACTGAAATTTGTTTTATTGTTTGTCTCCTCAGTTAGAATATGAGCTCCTTCAGACCACTGTCTTGATTTTTCTACTTGTATCCTTACTGTTTCCATATAGTAAGTGCTTAAGAAATGTTTTTACATTCATTGCTTCATTCTAAGACTATAAGTTTCAGAGTAATTTCTGGTCTGCTTTGGTAGAATGTTTCTAAACAGGGTTTGTAAATAGTCTCCTAAACCAATAAAATGAAGGGTTTGGTCCAAAATTTAAAAAAGAAATAAAGAAAAGAGGCCTTGGACAGAAAAATTTCTCTTCTAGTTCTCTCCAAAAGAAAAAAACAAACAAACAAAAAATGTCTTTACTTTTTCCTCCTTATGCTAGACGTTATCACACAAATCCAACCTCAAGCAGGAAGTCTTTTCATTCAATAGGCAAGTAATTCAATCTCTCACAGCTTCAGTTTTCTCATCTGTAAAGTAGAGATAATAATACTTGCATTCCCTACCTCACAGGGTTGTGAGGAAGCAATTTGCAAACCTTCAATTGCTATGTGAATATGAACTATTATTCCAGTAATAGAGAACAGAGATTTCTCCTAAAGGGATAAAACTTTAAAGCTATTATTTCAGTCAGCATCAGTACTGTGGAAGAATTTGAGGGGGTTGGGGAAATTGTGTAGAGGAGCCTTCTCAGAAATCACACTCATTAATCTTGTTGCCTATTTTGGTTATGAAGAAGTCAAGGTAAATCAAGTCAACAAGCATTTATTATGTGCTCACCATGCATTAGGCCCTGTGATAAACAGTAAGAAAGCAAAACAATAATCCCTGCCCTTGAGGAGCTCATATTCTAATGTGGGAGACAACACATGGAGAACTATATACAAGCAAGTTACATATGGTATAAATAGGATGTAATCTCTAAAAGAAGACCCCATTATGGTTAGAGTGGAACAGAAAAGGACTTTTGCAGAAGGTAGCATTTGACCTAAGACTCGATGGAATTCAGGAAAGCCAGGAGGTAGAGACAAGTAGGGAGAGCATTTTATACCTGGGAGATGGCTTATGAAAATGTAGAATCAGGAGATGGAATGTCTAGTTCGAGGAATAGCAGGGAAGCCAGTGTCAAAGGATCATCGAGTGTGTGGAGGGGAACAATTAGAAGACAAGCAAGGCTGGAAAAGGCCAGCTAGTGAAAGGCTTCAGAAGGCCAATGAAACATATTATATTTGTTGATGGAGGTAATAGAGAGCCACTGAATTTTGAGGGGGAGGAAGCGAGGATGTGGTAAGGCCTGCACGATAACGTTGGCAGATGAATGGATTATGCACTTGAATAGGAAGAGGCTGGAGGCAAGGAAACTAACCAGTAGACCATTGTAATAGACCAGAGGTGAAGGGATGAGGGCCTAAACTAGGCTTAAAGCTGTGATAGAGGAGAAAAGGTGGCATATAGGAGAGATGTTATGAAGGTAGAATTAATCACACATGGTAGGTAACTCACTGGACTTGGGGATAGTGGTGAGAGAGTAGGGAGTCAAGGATATCTTTGTTAGCATGGGTGACTGGCTAAATTGTGGTGTCTTCATCAATAATAGGGAATTTTGGAAGAAGGAATGATTTTCAGAGAAAGATAATGAGTTCAGTTTTGGACTTGTTGAGTTTAAGATATCTATGGGACATCCAGTTCA
The DNA here is from genome assembly GCF_900497805.2 of Vombatus ursinus. Lineage (NCBI taxonomy): Eukaryota > Metazoa > Chordata > Mammalia > Diprotodontia > Vombatidae > Vombatus > Vombatus ursinus. Next base: position 44,315,184 of record NW_020954556.1, on the reverse strand, counting down.
AGTTGTCTGTCTGGCAGCTGAAGATGCCAGACTGGATATCTGGAGAGAGGTCAGGGCTAGATAAGTAAATATGCAATTCATTTGCTCAGGGATGATAACTGAATCCATGGGGACTGATGAGCTTACCAAGTGAAATAGTATGGAGGAAAGAGAAAATGATCTACAACAGAATGTTGGAAGACCCCCTCCAGTAGAGGTTTTGATTTGATTGAATATCCAGAAATCACTGACTGAAAACAGTGCATTATGTTGCCTGAATTCAGTTTACAATTTATTTGAAGGGCCTGAAATCTACGAAATATTATGTTTCTGTGTGTGTGTATACGTTTATAAGATACTGAATTACTGTTTGAATTCAGTTTCTCAACTTTTCATATGGCCTTTAAATGTGTGTGTTATTTTTCCCCCACTGGCAATATAAATTCACTGGCATTTGTCAGCCAAGATAGAGATTCTATATGACTTTCCCATCCAAAACACCTTTAACACTGGGGAATGCCTTACTAATGCAGTAGGAAAATGTGTGTCACAAAATGGCTCTGTTTTTCAGGATATGTTGTGATGTCTAGCCTGAATAAGAGAAAATTCAGGGTGGGCATGATAGTGGACTTTAAATATTTGAAGGTCTACCACAAAGAAGACTTGGACTTCATCTGGATGGCCCTAGGAAATAAAATTGTAATTCTACTTAGAACAATAGAAATTGTAAAAGTAAGATTTCATTTAACTGGAAAGAAACCATTTTGCCAAAAAGAGCTATCTAAAAGTGGAGAAGGCTGCTTTGAAAATCAACAGATTCCCTTTTGCTAGGGAGCTTTATGTGGACAGCAGATGCTTGACAACCATTTGTTGGTTTTATTTCAGAGGACATTCTTGTTCAGGTATGTTCTAGACTTATTGCTTCTGACATACTTTTCCAATACGATTCTGTAATTCTGTTAAAATTAACAGTGCATATGAAATAACTTCATTTCTGGTCAGTGAAAATTACAAGAGAAACAAAAATATATGGTCCCTAGTCTATTTGGGAAGATAAGTAAACATGCATGAAATAGCTAAGTAACAATGAAATACAGTTTATAACTTAAGTTTGAAGGTGAGTGTCACAGAGAATAAGAGTTCAGTTTGGGAATCTCAAATATACAATGAGGATGATGGAACAGCATCCAACTTTATCAAAGGTATAGGCTAGGCTGTCTCAAAATGGTCATATCATTACAGAATTGTCTGCTCTGGAAAACGAATCCCCCACCAACAGGAACAGTACTAATCAAAATCACAGGAGAAAAGTCACCCACTGGTGAAGAGAAAACCCAAGCTATAATACACTCCTAACCTGGTTGGCAACCTGTGGATCAGTATTCCAGCAGACATGCAACAAAACTCTAACCCCTTCAATCAAAAGCTTTGCAAGGAGCCCAGACAATATAACTATACTCTTTATGTGTACTTACCCAGTTCTAAATCTTGCTCTGCAATCAACTGAATCTGATAAAGAATGACATAGTTGTTACCAGCCTAATTTTCCACTGACAACAGTCACTGATCTTCCTCATTCTAAAATATTCCCATGATGCACTACCACTGCTTGTCAATAATTGTGGTTTAACACAGCCTCAGTCGCTATTCACTCCACCGCTTTTCCTAATCATTGTGTCTAGGGTGTTCAGCTGCTTCCAATGTCTTTGCTCTTACTAGCCATGGTGCTGAAAATGTGTGCCATTAAGAGGTTAGTGAATGGGGAGATAGATCACTGTGACCTGTGGGAATCACTATGAAACATTAGCCTGACCTTGAAGGACAGCTAGGCTTTTTACATGCATAGGATATTGGGGAAAGCATTTATGTAAATAGCCTGAGCATAATTCAAAGTAGAAATGAGCATGAGACTTGTGGGTAACATGGATGAAGAAGACTGAATGGAGTCAAAGGTGCATGGCTAGAATTTCAACTTTTCACCAAGTTATACAGTCATTAATTATTTCCCTGTGATAGTTACTTAACTTCATAGGAGAAGATGAAATAATATAACTAGAGAAAATGAGGGAAGGAAGGAAACTAAACTTTTTGAGAATAGGGACAATGCTTCCTAACAACAAACAACAATAGCACATACTCATCATAGCCAGAAGAATGTAGATAATTGGTGCTTAATAAATAGATGTTGATTAAAATCCATCAAAACTAGCATTAAAACATACAAAAATATTTCTGGACAGTCTGGGGATGTGTGTGCTGCAGATACAGGATGAGCAATCTTTCTATTGGGTACCAAGGCCTGAAAGAAATGTCATCCTTCCACCTCTCCCCCTATTAAAATGCTACCCCTCCTTCAAGTCTCAGAACAAAGTCCTATCCTTGAGAATTTTGGATTTCTCTAACTACCAAGCTTTTCATAATCTCTTCTTCCTATGACATTTATTTCTTGTGATGCATCTTAAATTTATCACATGACCAAAGTGATTTGAATTACATTCACATTTGAATCTCAAAAAATCTGTGAACTACGTATTACAAATGGTAATTATTATTCCCAATTTATAGATGTAACACCTAGAGGAACTCCCCTACAACAACTATGTTAAAATCCTAAGTGAGTTTGAATCTACCTCAAACCATAGCTCATAAGGCACCACTGATATGCTTGCTTTTTTACTAGTCAAACAGAAGAAACAATTAGCTCGTATCAAAGGCACTTAATAAAACACTCTAGTAAGAATGGATCAATAGAACAGTCCCTCCCCCATTTCAAACCTGGGATACTCTCTCCTCCACATAAACACATCATCAGCGGGAGGAGGACTAAGAATAATGTATAAGGGGCAAACATGAAAGGGAATATATGCAACCTGGGAATGTTATGTAAGAATAACTGATGCCTGCAAAGCTAAAAGACTATTTATTTCCTCTGAGGATGTCATCATTCTGTGGTCCTTGAGCCTGATCCCTGCTGGACAAGGTGTCTATCTTATTCTTCTGGTCCTTGTCGATTTTGTGGTGATTTCTGATGACTACTAGGTACATAGACTTAAGTGAACCTAGTTCTATTGGTCTTCAATGATGACTGTTGGACACTTCATTTGGACATGAACATTGCTCCCTGATGCAGTTTCTGAGCTTCACTTTTTTTTTTTTCAGAGCCACATGCTGGACATTTAAGCTCTAGTCTGCTTGAATGCATTGTATAGAACAATTTTCCTTGTTAATATCAGGCTGAGAGCTCTTTGGTCATAGTGACCACACTCAGCTAACAAAAGCCAGGCAGAGTGCCACCATGCTGTGATTAAATATTTTCTTTTTAAACCATATGATTGGGGAGGAATCATTTCACCCAGGTACCTATCTGATTTAGGGTTGAAAATTTCCAAGATCCTGTCCAGCTTGTCATGAAAAGGAATTTGAGCCAGAATAAAAGGTAATCTAAGGAGTTATTGTGACTTCACATTCCTGCCTTTTTAATCTAGCAGCCAAACTTTGTCATTTTGGCATTGTCTTTTAACCAATTAAAACCTCATTATCTCCCTCCACAAATTATAAAACTGAGGCTCATCAAAGTAAATTGACATGGATGGTAAGTGTAAGAAGTGGGATTTGAGCCCAGGTCAGCTTCAGTCTAAGGCCAGCCATCTTTCTAGGTACCAAGCTCAACAACAGTACTTGATATCTATTCAGGAGACGGAGAGACATACTAAATGCACTTCTTTCACTCAACCACCCATGAAAGAAAACTCTGGGTTACCCACTGCGCTAAAGTAACATTTTACATTTATTAACTCATATGATCCAAATAGCAACCAGGTGAGGAAAGTGTTATTATAATCCACATTTCACAGATGGGAAAACTGAGGCATGTTTTAAGTGACATAATTGAGGGTCATAAAGCTAATATATGTCAGAGAAAGAATTTGAACTCAGGTTGTTCTGATTACGAGTCTAACATAATCCTCTTTGCCATCTAGCTGTTCCATTGGTTGTCACCTTGTTCTGCCTCCCAAATATTCATCTCCTCTCTCTAACCACACACCCTCCACCCAAGTTTATACCCTGAAACCTTCTTGATTGAATTCATAGAGTACTTTATTCCTTCATTTTCTTGCTTTCAACTTCTTCCTTCTCTGGTCCATACTTTATATCAATGTCAAAATAACCTTAAGTCACATGTATGACCATGCTCCTATGCTTTAAAAAACTCTCAGTAACTCCCCCTCTCCTATTGTTTATAAATTAAGCTACAAACACCTTAGTCTGGCATTTAAAGCCCTACCTCATTTGGATCCAGTTTCCCTTCCCAATTTTATTTCATATCTTTCCCCTTGATCCACTCTATATTGTAGTTAAGGGGGTACATGGGATGTTCAAGTGAGAACTATTACCTCTGGTGTGAGGGCTGCTGAGCCCTTTTCAAGGTTTCTCATCTATCTTTGCTATCCACCTGTCACTCAGCTTTTTCCTTTGGCTCCAAAAACCTATAGTATGCACAGTGGCCACAATCCAGTATACCATTTTACCAGACAAGTTAAACCAGGTTGAGGGTAACTGATGGGCCTCAAACCCACCAGTGAATGGGGGAGTATCTGCCACAAGCTTATGAAGACTTCACTGGCAGAATAGGCAGATGTGAACATTTTTTTTTTCAGTAAGTCATGAAGGTAGCTGAAGCAGGTACCATGGAAAGTTTAGAACTTGGTCATCCACAGAAGATGCCATGGTCATCCACTGCCTCCAGGGCCATTGCCAGTCCTCTGGACTTTTGTCTTGATGCTGGGCTCTGATGACTCTAGAAGAGAGAGTGAGGCTGATGATTTTGTGTAATTTTGCCTCACTTAAAACCAATTTACATGGTAGTCAAAAGTCATCATCCATATAATTTTACTATTTTATTATTCAATAATTTTATTTTATTATTTTGCTGTTCAACTATCTTATTTTTTATTATGTTACTATTTTATCATTTTACTATGTTACTCTTTTACCTGCCTCAAAGTTCTATGGCTATGGATAGTGATAAAGTGATAAAGTGATAAAGTAATAGTGATAAATGGTGATAAAGCAGCACATGTGGATACATTGGGAGCTATAGTTACAACTCTGCACACAGGCAGCCCAGGGTATAAGGTTGATTTCTGACTAATCAGATGCACCAGTGAGATTCAGCAGCCCCCTGGGCTTCTGAGCAGGCTTCTTAAGAATCACACTACTCACTTCCTGGCATATGGAAGGAACTAGAAAAGGTCTCTAAAAATTGTCTGCTTAATCTAACGCTGGCCTGCTTACCAGAATAGGCAGGGATTCCACCCTGCTGTCACAATACATTTGTGAAAATGATTCCACTAATCATTGGTACATAGAATTTGCACAGTCTTTTGGACAACGAGAAATCCAGTAGACCTGATAGATGAACAGCTTGTGTGAGAGAACTCAACAGGTATCACATCCAAATAACAGCCCTGAGTGAAAAAAGGCTAGCAAATGAAGGCCAGCTTATTGAAGTCAGAGCTGGATACATGCTTTTCTGTAGTAGCCACAGTGAGAAGCACCAGGAAGCTGGCATAGGTTTTGCAATCAAATTTAATGTAGTCAGCAAGCTTGTATTCTTCCCCAAAGGAGTAGATGATAGGCTCATGACAATGCAATTGCCTCTTGCAGTAAAATACCATGCCACTATCATTCATGTGTATGCTCCTACCATGACAAACCCTGATGAGGACAAAGAAAAATTGTATAAAGACCTGGAGACCTTCATCATCAATGTGCCAACAGAGGACAAGCTTATAATTCTGGTGACTTCAATGCCAAAGTAGACACAGACTCTCAGACATGGCTGGGAGTCCTTTTGGAGGAATGTAGTCAGAAACAGCAACAACAATGGTCACTTACTATTGAAGACTTGTGTGTCTTGTGACCTCATCACTGATACTGTCTTCTGTTTACCTAAATGCAACAAAACTTTGTGGACGCATCCTTACAACAAACATTGACATTTAAAAGACTATGTCATGTAGGAGAAGAGACAGACAGGATGTGAGGATAATGAAGGTGATGTTTGGCACAGAGTGCTGGACTGACCATAGACTTATCTTCTCCAAGCTAAACATTCACATTCAACAAAAGTGGCAGCCCCAAGGCATAATTACTATCAGATGACTCAGTGGCAACAGATTAGAATGCTTTTCCATGTGTGAACAGTTTATTACTGACTTAGAGTGAAAATTGAGCCAACACACTGTTGGTAACAGTGGAGCAGAAAAGGAGTGGGCAGCTTTCAGACATTCAATATACAGCACCACATTTACTCATCTGGACCAGAACACTCACAAACATCAGGATTAGTTTGATGAAAATGATGGGTAAATTCAGAAAACAAGGTTTACCAGCAGCATAGTTCATCCATCTCTAAAAAGGCAGCATTTAACTCCATCAAAAATAAAAGGCAAGCAAAGCTTAGAGACATGCAGGATTCTTGGCTCAGTAAGAAGGCAGAAGAAATTGAGTTTTATGCTAACAGTAACAATTGAAAGCATTTTTCACAATGCCCTGAAGGCTATTTCTGGACCAAAGACCTTTGGTGCAGCTCAACTCCTTGCACTGATGGAGCCACACTGACCAGTGGTAAGAACAGATCATCACCAACCAATGCTGAAACCATTGATTGTATACATCAGGTTGAAGTCAATCCCTCTCTAGCCAAACTTCCAACTGAAGAAGAGGTTTAAATGTCATTAGGCTCTTTTCAAGTGGCAAAGAGCCCAATACTGATTCCATTCCAGCTGAGATTTACAAGGCAGGGGGTCCACTGCTCATACAAAAGCTGACTGAAATTTTTCAGATTACATGGCAAGAGGATCTCCCAGGAGATCAAGGATACCTCTATTGCCTATCTATATAAAGGAAAAGGAAATAGGTATAAAAGGAAATAGGTTGTCCTGTGACAATTACAGAGGGATCTCTCTCTTAGTCATTGCCAGAAATATTCTTGCCAGAGTCCTCCTTAATAGGCTGATCCTTCACCTGGGAGAATGGTCATCTACCTGAGGGCCAGTGGGGCTTCAGAAAGGACCAACGAACAGTTGACATGGTGTTTACCACCTGACAACTCTAGGAGACATACCAGGAGTGGAGCAGAGGTCTGTATACAACATTCATAGATCTAACCAAGGTCTTTGAAACTGTCAGTCACTAGGTCCTATGGAAGGTCATAGCAACATTTAGTTTTGTGCTTTCCCAGTCTCCAATGGAGTAAAGTAAGCCTGTGCGCTTATTCTCATGATGATATTTTCAGAGATGTTGTAGGACACCTTCAACAAGGATGAAAATGGCATCAAGGTCAACTACCACCTGACAGTCAATTATTTATCTTGGAAAGGCTACAAGCCAATACCAAAGTGGAGAAAGAGTTGGTGCATGACTTATTCATAGACGATTGTGTACTCATTGCAGTCTCTGAGGCTGAGACGCAAAAGAGTATGCATTGATTGTCCTCCATTTGTGCTAATGTTGGCCTGACAATTAACACCAAAAGACAACAACAACAACAACAACAAAACCAGAGGTTATCTACCAGCCAGCACCACATCAACCATATGCGGAACCATTGGTTGTAGCAGATAGAGAAATTTTGTATGCTATGGACAAGTTCACTTACCGTGGCAGTATACTTTCCAGGGATGTCCACATAGATGATGAAGTAGACACATACATTGCCAGAGTTAGCTCAGCATTTGGGAGGCTCCACAATAATGTGTGGAAGAGAAGAGGTATTAGACTGCCTACGAAACTGAAGCTCTGCAGAGGAGCTATTATGCTGACCTCATTGTTTACCTGTGAAACAGTATGCCAGCACCATGCCAGGAAACTAAATGGCTTCTATTTGAATTGTCTTAAGAAGGTTCTGAAGATCAACTGGCAAGACAAAGTACCAAACACTGAGGTCCTTTCTCAAGCTGAACTGCCAAACACTCAAGCTCTGTTGCAGAGAGCACAGCTCTGATGGGCTGGCCATGCTTTTTGAATGCCAAACATATGCTTGACTAAATGACTATTTTATGGAGAACTCACACAAGGCAAGCACTCAGAAGAAGTGATACAAGGACACTCTCAAGGTCTCTCTGATGAACTTTGGTATAGATTGTGAGACTTGAGCGACATTGGCATAGTATCATCCAACATTGTGTGCTTGCATCGAAGAAGGTGCACTGTTCTATGAGCAAAGCAGGATTATAGTAGCACAAAAGAAAGATGAGATGCACAAATTGAGAGACATCTCTCTCCCAAATGATCACGTGGACTATTTGTGCCCAACCTGTGGTGGAGCCTTCTGAGTTTGAATTGGTCTGATCAGCCACAGCCAGACATACTGTACATTGACTCTGATGTCATGGTGCCATCTTGGTCCTCTTTGAGTTCAAAGGACAAGCACCAATTCCAGTCAACCTTCACCATTAGTTCTTTATCATACTTTACACTCCATCCTCCCCCTCTATGCATTTGTACAGACTATCCCTCATGCCTGAAATTGCAGGCTAATCCAATCCAACAAGTTTTTTAAGAGAGTTTATTAATTGCCAGGTATAGGGGATAGAAAACAAATAAACAAATCAAGTGGTCCATGCCCTCGCTGAATTTAGAGTCCGCCCTTTTGACCTTTCTGAAGCTTTGTCTTTCTTCACGGTTCAGCTTGGGTGCTGCTTCTTCTTTTGAAGCCTTCTCTGACCTCTCCAGTTTTTAATGTTCTTTCCTGCCTTAATTGTTATAATACAATACTTATTCATATATGTATTTCTCCCCTTCCCCCCAACTGAATGGGAGTCAGATCCTGGTTTGGTTTTTTTATTGGTGAGGCAATTGGGATTAAGTGACTTGTCCAGAGTCACGCAGCTAGTAAGGGTTATGTGTATGAGGCCAGATTTGAATGCAAGTCCTCCTGACTCCAGGGCCGGTGCTCTATCCACTACATCACCTTGCTGCCCCCTCCTCTATTTTTAAAGGTAAACATTTGTTTTTATTTCTTTTTTTTTTTTGGCAAGGCAATCGGGGTTAAGTGATTTGTCCCAAGTCACACGGCTAGTGAGTGTCATGTGTCTGAGGCCAGATTTGAACTCAGGTCCTCCTGACTCCAGGGCCAGTGCTCTATTCATTGCACCTCCTAGCTGTCCTTCAGATTCTGTTTTGTTTGTGACTGTCAATCCCCTGCATCTGGTTTAGCGTCTTGTTACGTGGTTAGAGCTTGAACTGGCAAGGAGGCAATGGGCCATGCTTGGGGGTACTGGCTTTCAAGGGAGCATCCTCCTTTCCCTTGATGATCACTATCCCTGTATCATACCTTTTAGTTCTCCACCAGCCTATACGGCATGTCATCTCCAGGGTCTTTCTGTGTCTGGGCTGTATCTTCCCCATAATTCATTTCTCCATATCTCTGCACCTGCATTCTGATTGCCTTTTACAACCCAACTTTCCTCAACCATCAGGATTATTTTTATCCCAAGTGAAAAAATTTCTAGCTATAGCTTCTATAGGCATTTAATAATTGTTTGTTGAATTGCTGATTTGAATTTACCTGCTATGAGTATAAGCACTAAACTCCAGAAGCCTATAATGTATACAGGCAGAATGACAAACTTTAGAACATGCTGGGGCCATTATTTCCCCATATAGCAATCAAAGGGGAATCCTGCTGTTGTGTTCTCTTCTTTCTGTTGGTGTTCCTACTGAATTTCCTCATAGTAAATTAATAATTAAACAAGATATTTTATTTGCACAACTTTTCAAATGCATTCATATCTGCTAATGTTAGAGGAAATGTGGTACAATGGCATAAAGCACTAAATCTGGAATCAGAGGCCTGGGTTCAGATTCCAACTCTGTTACTCCCAACCTGTGTGACCTTGGGCAAGACACTTCACATCTCTTGCTTCAGTTTTCTCACTTGGAAAATGAGGAAATTAAACGGATGATTTCTACAGTGTCTTTTTGATTATAGACCTATAGTCCTATGATTTTCTTTAGTATTCATAGTAATTCTGTGAGGATACCAGTTATTTTTCCATTTTTAAAATGAAAACAATTGAGGCCCAGTGATGTTAATGACTTGCCTAAAGTTACAAGGATAGTGACAGAGCTGGGGTCAGAATCCAGTCCTCGTGTCTCTCAATCCAGCACTTTGTCTGCTAAATTACATTGAGTGAAAAAAAAATCACAAATTTCTCCAGTGACCATTAGCTTTAAAATGTCCTTATTCATTATCCCCTACTTCAAACTAGGGACATTCATAGATCAATTGTTTTTTGAACTATTTACTCTAAACCATCTGCCAACTCATTCCACCAAGCTTAGCCCTTGATAAAATTGTGAAATCAGTTTATCCTTAGTTCCTTTAACCTCTCCTACTGGTAATCCTGTCCTCTTCCTAACCCTTTTCCCCTCTGCCCAATTCATAACACTTCTTCCCCATTAAGCAGTTACCACCAGCAGACTGTCTCAGATCTCTGGTCAGGAAGAAAATTCATTGGACAAATTAATTTACGTGAAGATTTAGGAATTTAATATGGAATCCCATGAGATTGCCTCCAATTTACTCTCTCTCTCTCTCTCTTCTATTTATATATATATATGTATTTTTTTAAATATACATAGTTGTTTGTATATTTTCTTGCTCAATGGTATGTGAGCTCCTTGAGATAGGAGCTGTTTTTTGCTTTTCTTTGTACCCCAAGTACTTGGCACAATGCCTGGTACACTATAAGTCTTTATAACTACTTGACCTTTCCCAGAGATAAACTTTCATTTTAAAATATTACAAACAATAATGATAATTCAAATTCATTTAACACTTTAAAATTTATAAAATGTTTTCTTCCTACTAACCCTATGAGGTAGAGATAGTGCAACTATTACTATTATCTACATTTTATCATTGAGGAAACTGAGGTTAATGACTTGTCTAGAGTTGTACAACTAGTAATTAGTAAGAACTAAGATTCAGTCTTAGGACTACTGAGTCCAGTGAATGAAAGAATGAATTAATGAAAAAAAATATTAAGTTCTTGCTATGTGTTTATCATTGTACTAACTGCCAGGATGCAACCAGAAAAATAAAGACAGTCCTTGCTCTCAAAAAACTTATATTCTAATTGAGAGAGACAAGACATAAAGGAAAGTTCAGTTAAAAAGCAGATAGAAAGGCCCCAAAGTTCTGACGGTATGGTAGTGAGACAAATGACAAGGCCCTAAAAGTCCTTAGGTTACCAGGGAGTTTAATATGACATTTCTAGGGAATTATAGGGCATACATACAAAGCTGATGGAAAAGTATGGGGTATCTTGGGATGCAGTAGTAGGACAGGTGGTAAGATCTGGAGATTCTTCAACAGAACAGAAGGAGTATGAATATTTAAAAAGCCTAGATGAAAGGGGAAGGGGAGATAGGAGGACACCCCTGTTGATGGCAGCTTTTCCTGCTACCTGGCCCTCTGGATGGGTTCTTGGACTGCCAGGGGCAGAAGAGAAAGATAGAGATCTAAAACCAGAAGGAACCATAGAGTCTATGTAGTCCAACAACATTTTGCAGATGGGGAAACTGAGACCTACAGAGGTTAAGTGACTTGCCCAAGGTCACAAAGGTAGTAAGCAGCAGAGTTGGGATTTGGACCCAGGTCCTCTGACTCTAGAATTAATGTCCTTTCTACTCCATCTAAAGTTTGGTGAAGTTTATAATGAAGGGATGGAATAAAGAATTTCAGGCAATAATGGCATCAATTAATCAATTAATGTTTCATAAATACCTACTAGCATAGCCAGGTACTATACTAAACCTGGGAATACAAAGACAAAAGTGATTAATGATACAAGCCCTGCCCTCCAGAGACCGTACAATATCATATGTATATATATGTATATACACACACACACACACACACACACATATATGTATATATACATATACATATATGTATATACATATACATATATGTATATATGGAAATGAGAGCTTGAGAAAGAGATCCATACTTTCAAATTTTGACAGATAATCTTTCATATAATCTTCCTATAAGTCAGGGTGGCCCAAGAAAGAAATATGAAAATTTTCAGGAGTCCCTAATCTAGTGCAAAAGGTTAGGAAACACCATTTTAAGGAGAGGTCCTCTGAAAGCCTCCACATTCACCTCCCTTCCTCTCTTTGTATTTTCCCTCTGAACTGCAAGCATCAGGGAAGAATTCCTGTACTCAATGCTCATTCACAGCCATCACGTTCCAACAGAACCTAGGAGTCTGGATTCCAGATTAGGTAGGAACGTACGTACTGCCAGACAGCTGGGCAGACACCATATCCAATTCTAGGTTCTTGTAAACTACCCAGGATGTAGTTGGCATGAGGTGCCATTCAGTAAGGATTTTCTCATTCACTGTCCAGGTGGGGAGACTGAAATGCAGATTGGTTGAGTGATTTGCACAAGGTTACCCAGTAAATAGATGGTACAGTAGCAAAGAAGACCCAGGTTTCCTGAATCCCAGCCCAGTGATTCCTTCTGCTGAGTTTAGCTGGGAATAAATGAAGGCATTGAAAGAAAGAAAAGATAAGAGAGATCTATCTGGCCAGGAAAGGGAAGAACAAATTCTAGAAAGGCAATATACAGATAGGGTTTGAAATGTGGAAGAAGAAGGCATAAAGGTATTATTTTTCCCTTTGAAAGTTTTAAAAATTTCTACTTCCCTGCCTCTAACCACGAGCATCCTTCCTGTCATCTTATTCCCCTACCCTCTTCCCTTTCCGACAAATCTTGAGTCATCAGATGGCAGTTCTGGAATGTGGGTGCAAGCTGTCAATGTGTAAGAAGATCAGAGGAAACATAGAGAGAACCAATGCCTTTTCCTTTATACTTGGGGAGGCTCAGGTTACAAACAATCCTCTATTAAAAATCCTCTGATGTATTATTCATCAGAGGTAAAATGGTAAAGTTGTGATCCTTTTCCTCTTTCTACCTTTTTTTTTTCATCCCTTCCAATGATACCATACCTTCATACTGCTCCAATCCTTTCTGTCAGGGAGGAAAGCATATGATGATCTCACTCACACTGAGATCTACAGGGCCTGAAGAAGGCAATTTTTAATCCAAAACAATGAATGGTGAAATTTCAGGCTTTAGTTAGGAGGAGAGAAGTGATTGCCCAAGAGTAAGGTCAACCTAACATATCTCTACTTCTTGTGTCTATATCACTTTAGAATATGTATAACACTGTACACATATTATCCTATAGTATTCCAGTTCTACAGATGAAGAAACTGAGACTCAGAAATGCTAGTTTCCTTATCCAAAGTTCTGATGTGGTGTTCAAATCTAATTCCTTCTGTGTCCAGCATTTTACCTAATAAACTTTGCTGTTTCTCCACCTACACCACTCCCCAAAATAATTTTTAAACACCTTTCATCATTATCTCCCCCCACACTTAGTTCCTCACTTTTTTGTTTTCACCTTCATTGATAAAATAGTCTCTGGGAAGTCTCCAAACCCAGTAGCCAAACCCAAGGTAGCCCCATTGCATTTGCTCTCACTGAGGGTGGGGCCAAATCAGAGAATTCAATGGGCTGCAAACAGCTGGAACAGCATCGGAGGTTTAGAGGAAACAATTTCTAGTGGCCAAGCATCAGACTAATTCAAACACAAACACATTCAAATTGATGATAAATTCACTTTGGTTCATATTCTGGTGTTAGAAGCACCCTGCCCCTGCCAAAACAACCTGTCCAGCTGAAAAAAAAAGTTAAAGCAGCAATTAGATGGTGCTAATATGGCTCCAATGGACTAGCTCCCCGTGGTTTTTAAACTTATCTATCTGCCAGCATTCCTGGACCCTGGCCCAGGGTTTAATTGCATTTTTCAAATAGCCATAATGTACTTGCCACTGTAGCTTCCTAAACAAGTTCCAGACTCAAATCCTCACATGAAATTCAGGGGGAAAAATTGAATTGAAATAACTCTGTTAGTAAAATAGAAAGATTACCTAATTTAAAGGCTCATCTGATAAAGGGGATGGCTCTGCTGTGGGTCTTTGGGGAATGGGGAGGGGAAGAGAAAAACAAGGATGGTAAAGCAGATGGGAAACCCACAGCTGTGAATTTTCACAACTTGACCTCAGAATCTTCAACAAACTATCACAGGGGAACAATTAATTATAAGCATTCTGATATTCCTGTTCCATCATTCTATATGTCATTTTCTACTAAAATGTGTTTTTTCTAACTGATTGATAAGAATATTTTTAAAAGAGGTATTGAACCTACCTTGTAATTATTTCCCTAAAACAAATGCATTTTCCCCTGTCAGAGTTATCTGAAAGATTCTGAGAGGAGTCTGGGAGAGGTAAGAAGATGTGAGTTACACAAAGGTGTTACCAATAACACAATTTCTTCCTTTGTGTCTGGAAAGTACTTCCTTTTTGTTTTTAATTCTCAGAATTTCTAGCTTTATTGGTATAATAAAGGAGAACCCACATGTGGCGTGGCCCCATATGTGGTGAGTGCTGTCCTTCCACCAGTATCATGGGGGGTGACTGTATCATTGTGAGGCTTGAAGGGAGGCCAAATTAACATCTCTGGCCTCTTCCTCCAAGAGAACTTCAAATCCTGCCAGAAAGAACAGGAAATTGGGTCCAGAGGCTACTCTGCTCTCCTCAGAGAGAGGAGGTATATGCTAGAATTAGATCTTTCTGCTCTCTTAAATATTGTTAGCCTAGGGGATGATCAATCTAACTTCTGCTTGCATTGTTATTTTTTGAGGGGAAAGGGAACCCTAAGCTCTCTATCCAACACAACCCTTTTCCCAACCAGAACACACATAGTGAATGGCAAAGAAAACCCATATATCTAAATCAGTAGTAGTAGTAACAAAGTCAGAGAAGGTACACTCAGAAGAGTATATGTCAGACAACACAGAGTAGAGGAGCTTTCCAACTGGGAGTGCAATAACCCAGATCAACTGAGAGAGGGTTCTGGATCTCACCCAAGGGCAAGTTCACCAAAACCTCGAGAGTAGCAAGTTGGAGAGAGGGACTTGGTAGAGATTTCCAGTTCCTCTCATGTCTTTTCCTTCAGGGTCCTGAAGTGGAGTTGGTCTGTTTCATCTCTTGAAGCTAGAAGCCAGAAGCACCTAAAACAACTTGAAGCTTGAAGAGTACCAAGTGGGGCTTGGAGTCCCAAGTGGGGCTTGGAGTCCCAAGAGCTTACCTGCTCTTCCTAACTCTGCCCCAACCTTCATGGAGGGTAGGCCATTCATCTCCACCAATGAAGACAGAATATCTCATACAATAGGCTTTGGGACAGGGGTTACATTCAAAGCACAGCTTAGATACCACCTCCCACATATACCCCTTCCTTATTCCTGCGGTTGTCAATATGTTCTACCTGTTGAAACTGCTGTGTATTATTTTGTATACATTTAATATTTACTTATTTGTGTGCATATTGTGACTTGTGTATAAACTTCTTGAGGGCAAGAATTACTTCTTTTGTGTCTTTGCATTCTCAGAGTTGAGGGTAATGCTTTGCACATGGACAGGCTAGATAATAAATATTTCTTGCAGTGGGTTAAGTTAAATTGAATCAATATGAGTAATAAAAGACATAGAGTTTTTAGATGAGATTGTGATCAATTAGTAGTAAAGTGAGTTTTAAACTTGAGGCATTCCTGACTAGATTGTCATTTTGGACAGGCTGTAGCCAGTTTTCTCAATAAGACTGATGTTCAGTAGGAATTGAGTTGTTAATCATATGGCAAGTATTTATCAAATGCTGACTAGATATCTGACACTGTCCTAGGTGCTTTGGGTTATCTTGACTTAGAGGCAGTAATCCAATGAGGCAATTACTAAAGAGTCACAAAGAAAAGAATAAAACAAAAGGCCTGCCAAAAAGTCCATACCTGACATATTTAAGAAGCTGACAATAATTTGGATGGGATTCAAAGGACCTGATATTTGCCCCCAAGGAACATATCCTTTTTTAATTTTATTTTTAATTTATGGAATAAAAATATTTCTATAACATAGTACAATAAAAAGACGATTGTATATGAAACTGCAAATCTACTACATACAACTTGCTATTCCTTTGAAATATACAAGAAAATTATCATGTAAATTTCTATTTTTCTTCCCTCCTCTCCACCCTGGAGATGGCTACCATTAGACACAAAGAAGCATATATATATATATATATGTACACACACACACACACACACACACACACACACACACACCCCTATACATACACACATACATATACATATATATACATATACACACACATATATACACATATACACATACAGACATACATATGCATATGTTTATATGCAAAATTATTCAATACATACTTCTATTTATCAATTCTTTCTCTGGATGCAGATAGTGTCTTTCTTCATATCTCCTTTATAGTTAATTTGGGTATTTATAATAGACAAAATAATTATTTGCTCAAAATCATTCTTAAAACAATAATGCTGTCACTGTATTATACAATGTTCTCTTGGTTCTGTTCATTTTGCTCTTATTCTTAACCATGACATTCTCTGCGCTTATGGTTGGGGATGAAGTTATACATGTAACTGCTAAAGAAATATCTCAAGTGTGTCTGTCTTATTGAATCTTGGGATATTGTATGCAGACCAATACAGAGAATCAATAATGAATAACAGAAAAAAGGACATCTTATGTGCTCAATGATTGTTTCATCTATACATTTGAATGTTGTGATAAATAGTGTTGGGTAAATAGTGCAAAGAAAGCCAGTCTCACAATCAGAAAGACCTGGGTTCAAATCCTGTCACTGGCACATACTTCCTATTTGACCTGGACAAGTCACTTAGCCTCTTGGTGCCTCTGCAGACTTTAAAGATGAAGAGTAGGTGCCAATCTGTTCTGTATTGGCAGAGGAATTTCCCTCATGGCAAGTTACCTATACCAAAGAACTCACATATACAGTCTTTTGTTAAAAGAACATTACAGGATGTCAGAGCTCAAAGAACATTGAGTCAATCAAATAAAGCTTCATGGAGGAGGTGGGACTTAAATTGGTACTTAGAAGATAGTTGGAATTTGGATGGAAGGGATTGAGAATGGAGGATATTCAGGAGAAGGGAATAAATAGCATGAGCTGAGCTCAAATTAGAATGAGCCCAGAGTGGTTAGGAAATAATATATGACCTTCAAACCATGTAAAACTTAGAGATGAAAGGACCTTTCCTATCCTCACCTCTATTTTCCAGATAAAGAAATTAGGGCCCAGAGAAGTGGAATCACTTGCCTGAGGTCACACAGGTAGTAAGTAGAAGAGACAGAATTTGAGCGCAGGTTCTCTGATGACAACTCTAGGCCTTTTTGCACCATACAACTCAAACACTGGAGTGGGAAAACACTAAAAAATACCCCTTTCCTCTTAGCAGTGCTACACTCATTAAGGAAATTTAAAGAAGCCTGTTAGAGTAGCACAGTACTCAACTAATCAAATTTCTATTTGCATCCCCACTCCATTAAAAGCATAGACACAGCCAGCCACCATTTGATGCTCATGGTGGGGGAGGCATATAGTCTGAACTCCAGGTGAACAAATCTTATTGTATTTTATTTCAAAGAATGGCTGCTGCTAAGTCTGTAGAAAGACCTAACCGAGCATTCAGGATGAATGAGATGAAATTAAACAGTGAGAACCATCAGGTTTTGGAAGATCAGACTCCATTTCCCCAAAGGGCGCTGGAGGAATGTTCCTCTGCCTTGACTTTTAGTAGAATAGAAGCAAAAAAGTGAGGGAGAGACCAAAGAGTTTCTGAACCAGAATTCTACTCAAACCAAAAGGTTTTTCACTAGAGGAACATTTGTAGAACAAATCAATCAACACACATTTATTAAGTACCTCCCAGTGCCAATCATTGTTCTAGGGCCTTATGATATAAATCCAAAAATTAGCAGTTCTTGTCCTCAAGGATCTTAAATTCTCCTGGGGGATGCAACATATATAAAGGAACAATAACCAGGAAAGGGAGTTTTGGCCCAAGTCAATATTCTCCAAAATATGGATCGAATTGGGAATAATTAGTAGGAGGGAGGAAAGGCAGGTTACATGGCACTCTCCAAATGATATTTCATGGGGTTTATCTCTAATACAAACACTTCCACCCTCATCCCCTAACATCCAATTATTCCCTTTGCTGTGGAAGCTATCAGCCTTCCCCATTCTAAACATGTGTTTGTATAGTAGGGCAATTACAAGCTAAACCAACCAGCATCCAGAGTATCTGTGCAGACACCATTGAGAAAATTCTGTCCTCAACCCCCAAGATTACCTTGTTGCTGTAGTTGTATACACTGGGGACAAATACTTTAGTCAACCTCAAATACCTGGAACACTGTCTTAAAGCCAAAAGAGAAAAAAAAAGTTTCTGAGGAACAACATACTTGATTTTGTAGGAAAGATGTAGAGCCGCCCTTAGCCCAGACCCTTAAAAACCAAAGATTTTGTTGTAAAATAAGGGTTATCATTACTTGAATCCCCTTGGTAACCTTTGGTTTTACCCTGGTTTATGAAAGACAATAACTGGGTGGGATGAGAGGGGACAGAGAAAAGGAATGATTGCATAATGTATAATATTATGTTCATAAAAATTGACCAATTGAGAAGACAAGTAACTGTTGACCCTTGCCCCCAAGAGAAAGAGACAGAAGAGTCACATGCCAGAATTGTATGGCAGTATGGGAGAATTTAGTGAAACAAAGCTAAACTCTTTATACCTCAGAAGGTCCTCTAAGTATTATTGTATTTTAGCACATTACTTTATTGATAAGAATAAATAACAAAAAAGTTTAATTTGTCTTTGGTATTCTCTAGACTAATACACTTTAGACAAATTTCCAACATAAATTATTAAAATTAATTCAACAATCTATCAGGCATTTATTAAGTGCTGACTATGTTCTGGCATTGTGCTAGACACTGGGGACATAAGGGATTTTGAAATTTATAGTAGATAAGCTTAAGTTTAATAAGCTTAAAATTTAAGTTTATTTTTTATGGAAGCTTGACTCTGGAGTTCAATATTGGATTCCAAGCCACTTCAGTGATGAGTAAAATTTTTATAAATCACTTTGACTCTCAATATGCTTTTATATCTGTGATCCCATCACATCCTAAAAATATCTTCATGGGACATGAAAAGTCAGCCTTATTTTATAGAAAAAGAAAATGAAGACATTTCATTATTTAGTGGAAAGGGTGGCCAGGGTACTAGGTTGGAGGGCCAAGTAGTGACAAAATTTAGCACAGATACCAAATTTTCTTGACATCATACTTTGGAATTCTGAGATAAAATGATCCATTGAGCAATCAGTGAAGAGAAAAGAAAGGCCTACTAGGACTGGCTTATTGACTACTGAGACAAAAGCCTTATGGATGATACTTGCCACAGAATGCTATAGAAGATACTCTTGGTCAAGCATGGGTTGGATTAGATGACCTCAGAGACCCTTACTAATTCAGAGGTTCTATGATTACTAGAGGTATCCTAATCTTGGAAAGAGATTCCAGACCATACTTCAGTGAAGTTTTTAAGAGAATTTTCTCATCATATGAATGAGATCATTGGATCCAGACTCAAAGTGAATAAAAATACTGAAAAATTCATGGAATTTTAGACTTTTAGACTTTAAATAACCAACCTTTTTCATTAAATAGTTGAGGAAATTGACACAGAAAAGTGAAGGGGCTTGTGTAAAATCACATTGTAAATAGCAGAGCTCAGACTAGAATACAGAATCCCTGACCACCTGTCCACCCCCACCATCACTAGTTCATTAAAATTTCTAAAGCCTTGGGATTTTATTAGTGTAGATATTCCATCAACATGGATTCTAGCTACACAATACTAAGTAGGTCTTCATGAGTTGCTGTGTCCAAAAGCATCATCACCTGGTAGGTGGCCCATTCTCTTATGAAATGTTCCTCCATACAAAACTGTCCCTGAAACAATAGGCACATATCTACCATAATGCCAATACATAATTAGGCCTTCCAGCTTGGTAAGGTTGCCAAGTTAGACCAAGATTGCTTGCTGAGACAAAATTTTATCTTCCCTGGCCTAATCTTCAAGAAACCATGGTAACCTCAATGATCTGGCACTAGAGTAGAATCTTAGTGAAAATATAATAATAATAAATTATATTTATAACATGATTTAAAGTTTATCAAGTATCTTTCTCACAACCACCCTAACAGATAGTTAAAGCATTACTATTTTAATTTTTACAACTCATGAAATTGAGAAAATTTATCATCAATCAACAAGCAAATTTATTAAGTACTTACTATGTACCAAATCCTATACCTTGGTCCTGGAGACACAAAGAAAAAAACAAAAACAGTCACTGCCCTCAAGGAGCTTACATACATATACATATATAAAGGGCAGATCAATGTCCATATGGGCATTCATATACATATCTACAACCATATCTTTAATTTCTATGTATATACATATATTATGTTACTTTATATTATGTTATGTTACATTAACTCATATCATACCATATCTATATCCACATCTATAAATAAATACATGTAAGATACATACAAAGATGTAAGGTAACCTTAGAGGGAAAGACAGTAGTAGTTGAGAGGTTGGGAAAGACCATTCATAGATAGTAGCTATTTGAGCTGAGTATTGAAGGAAGACAAGGATTCCAAGAAACACAGGTGAGTAGGAAGAGCATTGAGTGACATCAATGGTAAAATGCCTACTAGGTGTTGGACCCAAGTTTTATTCCCAGATCTCCTAACTGTAAGTCTAATACTTTTCTGAATACTAGATGAAGCAATGGATAGAGCACTAGGCCCAGAATCAGGTCAGGAAGGTCTTAGCTATATGATCCTGGACAAGTCACTTACTTTCTGTTTGCCTTAGTTTCCTCAACTGTAAAAATGAGGATAACACCTACCTTCCAGAGTTCTTGTGAGGATCAAATGAGATGATAATTGTAAAGCCCTAAGCATAGTGCCTGTCATACAATAAGCACTGTATAAATGTTAGCTATTATTATGTCATATTGACCTTCTTTTCTTGGTTGCATTTAGGAAGAGGGAAACTAAATGAAGAAAGTTGCACATGGTATAATGGAAATAACAAATTAGATTTGGGGTCAGAGAGCCTAGGTTCAAATCCCAACTTTGCTGTCCACTATCTGTATGACTTTGGGCAAATCATATCAACTCTGTGGGCCTCATTTTCCTCAGTAAAATAGAGGGGATGAACTTGATTATCTTAAAGGCCCCTTCAGACTTTGAGTACTTTGATATGTCCAAAATATTAATGAATCAGTATCAGCAACTATGTATTACACAGATACAGAGACTTGCTCAGATATTCCATTCACACTCCTGCGCATACCAACATACCCTGCAAAATAAAGCTGTGTTAGCTGCTGGTGAATGTTGAGGCTTGCCATATCAGTGTTAGTGTTTAAGAATAAGTCAGTATACACACTCTGTAATTGAATGTCAAGAAAAATGAAAATATATTGTTTTATTGCTACTGTTCATTGATTTATCGGAGTGATTTATTGTCAATGGACATGCAGTACAACAAATCACTCCACTGACACCATCAGCTGCCTTAACTAGGTTGTCAGTTCGCGACATTAAAGGTAATGGATGGTGATTATTTTACTGTAATGGGTTTAATCAGTGCTTTGAATGACTTAGCAGTCATGTCATGGTACAGCCAACTCATCATTCATCAAGGCAGCATTTTGTTTACCAACATCATCTATAATTCATTTGATTGTTGACAATCATCAGCAAATACCTCTCAGGCTAGGTTTTATTTGAGATGAAAATCTGCACAGTTGCCCCATGCTAACAAATACTTCAGAGAGACCTGGGTTAAAATATGAGGAGTATGAGGAGTTGGTCCCAGGCACCCCAAAACAGAGGAAGTGACAACTACTACTATCCAAGGGATTGGGTTTCTTCCTTTGGGACTATGTTTGTTCCCCTAAAAATAATAACTAACATTTATAATGCCCATTAAGGTTTTCAAAATGCTATACATATTTGATCCACACAACTACCTTATGAGGAAGGAATTCTTATTATTTCCATTTAATAGATTAGAAAACTAAGGCTAGGGTCATACAGCTAGAAAATATCTGAGATGCGATTTACACTTAGGTCATCCTGAGTCCAAGTCTTACACTCTTGCCCACTGTGCCACCTAGCTGCCTCTCTTCCATTAGCTATCCTCTGTGGAATATTCAGCAGAGAATAAGCTTGGTCAGTTGGGCAGGATGGTAACAGAAATTTTTCTAGAATGTAAGGAGACCTTAGGGACCCACTTTCTACACAGGGAAGGAAATTATAGGTACATAATCTCATTGTCCCATCTAGCTTAATTTGGCTTAGCATGACCCTTAATAAGTCAGCTGTTTACTGATGGTGAAGGGTACGTTGAGGAGAACTATTCTCATGAAACTGATAATGACCAATAAGGAGAAACTGGTTCTTGAAGAAATGATGGGAAACTTCAAAGGAAATAAGCAAAATTTGACAGATAATAAATGGAATTCTGGTTACACTCTGACATGCCCATGGCCTAAAATTTTACAGAAGAATTCTGTAAACGTGCATAAAAATCACTTAAGAATAAAATCTTTAAAAACCTTATTTTATTGATGGTTTGTATATCACATTTCCCTTTCCCTTACCCCCTTACTTTCCCTTTCCCTTATCAGTATTTATTTCCCTTACCCTGTGAGATGTCCCTTGTAATAAAGATATTAAATAAATTTTATTGGTAGCTTTTTATATCCCCCATAGGTTTTCCTCTCTATCCTTCACCTCCCAGAGAGCCATTCTTTATGAAAAATAAAAAAATAGAGAAAAATCAGCAAAACTAACAGTACAGTATATACAAAGTTCCACATCTGTAGGCCTTACTTCCGCAGAGCAATGAAGGTAGATGTATTCTCACTTCTCTTCTTTAGGGCCATGCTTGTATTTTGTGATTTAGCAACATTCATTTTCAATTGTTTCATCAATGTTGTTCTTTCCATTCACGTTATTGTAGTCATTTAAATATATTGTTTCTTGGTACTGCTTACTTTCTTCTGTATATGTTTTTCATGTAAGTTCATATAAATTTATTCAATTTTTACTGAAGTTCATGTGAATCTTTCCATTGTTCTCTTTATACATTGTATTCACCTTTTCTTACAGAATGATAATATCCCCTTACATTCATTCATCACAAATTTAATCATTCCTCATCCAATGGGCGTGTACTTTATTTCAAGTTATTTGCTAGCACAAAAAGTGATACTAAAAATATTTGTGGTGAACTTTGAGGACTTTTCTTTAATCAATAATCTATATGACTTGTGGAATCTCTGGGTCAACAGATACAGATAGACATTTTAGTCACCTTGTTTACACAATTCCAAACTGCTTTCCAAAATTATTATACTGATTCATGACTCTAACAACAATAGAGAAATGTGTCTACCTTCTTATCACCCCTTCAACATTAACTGTTCTCATCTCTTTTCACCTTTGTAAATTTTCTGGGTGTAAGGTGAAACTTCAGGGTTGTTTTGATTTGAATTTCACTTATTGGTAGTAATTTGTGAGCATTCTTGCATGTAGTTATTAATAATTTGCAGTTATTCTTTTGAACATTGTTCATGTCCTTTAATCACATAATGAAATCATTATGAATGATTTCAATTATTAAATATTTACTAGTTATCTATATAGCTTGGATACAACACACTTATGGAAGAAATTTCATACAAAGTTTTATTTTTTTCTAAGTTAACTATTTCCCTTTAATCTTGTATCCATTTATGTCACTTGCATAAAAGCTTTTTAATTTCATGAAGCCAAACTTATCCATTATATACTTTATAATTGCCTCTATCTCTTTTGGTTAAGAATTCATCTCCTGCCCATAATACACATGATCTACTTCTCTTCTAATTTTTATGATATAATCTTTCATATTCAGATTACACAATTCATTTGGAATTTGCAATTAGGATATGGTGCAATGTGTTGGTCTAAGTCTAATTTCTGCCAGACTGCTTTACAGTTTTCATAGCCATCATATGACATTTATTTCCAAATATATTCCTTCTACTTCTCCTACCCAGTGAGACATTTCTTGTAATAAATATTTTCTTAGGATTTAAAATATTATTTATTTCAATATTCTTTTCTTTTTAAATTTTGACTTTCAAATTCTCTTCCTCCCTCCTATCCTCTTCCCCACCCATTGGGAAAGCAAGTAATATGATATCAATTGTACATGTGAAATCATGCGAAACATATTTCCATATTACTTACATTACAAAAAAGCAAAAAATAAAAAAATTGAGAAAATTATACTTTATTTTACATTCAGAATTCATCAGTTCTGTTTCTGAAGATGGATAGCATTTTTCCATCATGAGTCCTTTGGAATGGTTTTGTATCATTGTATTCATCAGACTACCAAGTCATTCACAGTTGGTCATCCTTACAACATTGCTGATACTGTGCACAGTGATCTGTTTTTTCTAACTTCACTTTGCCTGAGCTCATAAAGGTCTTGACACGTTTGCATGAAACCACTTGCTCATCATTTCTCACAGCACAATACTACTCCATTACAATCATATGCCACAACTTGTTCAGGCATTCTTCAGTTGTTGAGCCTTCCCTCGATTTCTAATTCTTTGCCACCACAAAAGGAACTGATATAAATGCTTTTGTATTACATTTCTGATAGGTGTGAAGTGATACCTCAGTTGTTTTAATGTGCATTTCTCTAATCAATAGTGATTTAAAGCATTTATATGACTATAGATAGCTTTAATTTCTTCTTCTGAAAAATGCCTATTCATATCATTTGACCATTCATTAATTGGAGAATAGCTCTTATTTTTATAAATTTGACTCTCTTCTCTATATACTTGAGAAATGAAACCTTTTCCAGAGAAACTTGTAAATTTTCTTTTTATATTACTTCATTGCCTGTGGTAACTTTCTGCAAAATGTGGTGTCCCTCATTATCTTTTATTTTGATGTTTTTGCTTTTGCTTTGTCTGAGATCATGATTGCTTCCCCTGCTCTTTTTATTTCAGCTGCAGCATTTTAGATTCTGCTCCAGCCCTTTATTTTAACTCTATGTCTTCCTGTTCCAAGTGTGTCTCTGGTAAATAGTCTATTGTGGGATTCTATTTTCTAATCCGTTCTGCTGTCCACTTTCATTTCATGGGTGAGTTCATCCCATTCATATTCACAGCTATGATGTTTGTTGTTCAGTCATTTCAGTCGTGTCTGACTCTTCATGGCAGAGATACTGGAGTGGTTTGCCATTTTCTTCCCCAGTTAATTTTACAGATGAGGAAACTGAAGCAAACAGGGTTAAGTGACTTGTCCAGGAACACACATCTAGTAAGTGTCTGAAGCTTGATTTGAACTCACCAAGATGAGTCTTGTGATTCCAGGCCCAGCATTCTATCCACTGTGCCACTTAACTGCCCATAGTTATGATAATTGTCTATTTCCCTGCATTCCATTTTCTTCTGTTTCTTCTCTCTATTTTTATCCTGTCCCTCCTCAAAAATCTATTTTGCTTCCAATCACTGCCTTCCTTAATCTGCCCTCCTTTCTATTTTATTTTTTTAGAGTCATAAGTTGAGTAGAAGGGAGGAGACAGGGAAATGAGAGCCTCAACTTCACCTTTATGTCTGCTCTAGATGGGGTTGATCCTGATTTCTGAGCCTTGGTCCAGAGCACACAATGAAGCACATGATAAGATGAAGTTCCAGGGGCTACAGGTTTAGGAAACATGGGGTGGCCAAAGTTACACATCCAACCGGGGGGGGGGCTGGGACTCTCCTTGGATCAGCAGCATGACTTCCTTTTAGGAACTGAAGCATAGTGATAAGCTCCATCTCACTTATTTCAGCTCTTATGTAACATTCTTGTAGTTAAAGTCTTTGTGCTAAAGAATTCTTTCATTGCCTCTCTAACTTCTTGTACTTTGCTTCTAATTTCCTTGAATATGCATGCAACTTGTAAGCTACCTGCTCAAGAGCTGCTACTTGCTCCTCAATTAAAGTGATCTGATCCAGATAAGGCTGACATGCTGCATATTTCTGGTTTAAGTCCTTTGGGTTTCTACTTATGTTTACTGCAATATCTTTCATTTCCAGATATCTCAAGCTAGTCAGTTTGTTCATAATTTCCAGAAGTTTATAGTCTTCACCGGTAGCTGTCAGCTCACCTGTCAGGTACATGGCCATTTTGGAGAACACATCATGGCACAGCCCCTTAATGTCCACTTCAGTGGGCTCCATGGCCACCTCAGCCGTCTCCACCATGGCATTATCTAGGCCAGGGAAGAGAAGGAGAAAAGATGGAGGGAAGGATGGGGTTGGGGGGGGGAGAGGGAAAAGGAGAGGGTAGAGGAAGGTAGGGGAGGGGAAGGAAGTGGTGAAGGAAGGGGAGAAAAAGGGAAGGGTGAAAAGTAGGGGAGGGGTCGAGGAGTGGGGCTGTAGAACACTATTGGGGCCAGGCTCCACCCCCACATCCCTTTAATAATTTCCTCTTTTCTCTTATCCCCTTCTCCTTTTGGGTAAAATAGATTTCTATATCCAGCTGAGAGCATATATATATTTTTTTCCTTCTTTGACCCAATTTCAATGAAAGTGAGGTTCAAGCATTGTCTGCCACCGCTCCATTTTTGTAAAAGCTCTTCCTTGTGTTCTTCTTTTATGTGAGAAAAATTTCCCCATTCTACTTTTTCCTTCCTCTTTCTTTCAATAATCCTTCTTTTTCATCCATCATTTTTTAGATGATCCCAACATAATCTAATCATACCTATGCCTTCTGTCTAAGTAGACTTTTTATAACTGCCCTAATAATTATGAAGTTCTTAGGAGTTATATATATATATCATTTTCCCATATAGTAATGCAAACATTATGACCTTATTGAGTCACTTATGATTTCTCTTTTATGTTTTTTTACACTTTCTCTTTTATGTATTTTTTATGCTTCTCCTGAGTCTTGTGTTTGAATGTCAAATTTTCTATTCAGTTCTAGTCTTTTCATCAGGCATGCTTAAAAGTCCTCTATTTTATTAAATATCTATTTCCCCCTGGAGGATTATACTCCATTTTGTTAGATAGATCATTTTTTCATTTTATTTTTAATTTAGGGAATAAAACAAGAATTTCTATAACATAGTACAATAAAAAGATGATTATACATAAAACTGCTAATCTACTATGCACAACTTGCTTTTCCTTTCAAATATACAACAAAATTATCATATAAATTTATTTTTTTCTTAGTTTTAATCCTAGCTCTTTTGTTTTTTGGACCATCACATTCTTAACCCTCTGCTTTTTTAATGTGGAAGCCGCTAATTCTTATGTGATCCTGATGATGGCTCTTTGATATTTGAATTGTTTCTTTCTGGCTATTTGCAACATTTTCTTCTTGATTTGGGTGCTCTGGAACTTGGCTTTAATATTCATGGAAGTTTTCATTTTTGAATCTCTTTCAGGAGATGATTGGTAGATTCTCTTAATTTCTATTTTGTCCTCTGGATTTAGTATATCAGGGTAGTTTTCCTTTATAATTTTTTGAAATATGATGTCTATGTTCTTTTTTTTTTAACATGACTTTAGCCCAATAATTTTAAAATGATCTTTCCTGGATCTATTTTCCAGGTCAGTTATTTTTCCAATGACATATTTCACATTTTCTTCTATTTTTCAATCTTTTGATTTTGTTTTATTGTTTCTTGATGTCTTGTACAGTCATTATCTTTCAGTTGCTCAATTCCAATTTTTTAAGGAATTGTTTTTCTTCAGTGAGCCTTTATATCTCCTTTCCCATTTGATCAATTCTTCTTTTCAAGGAGTTCTTTTCTTTAGTGGATTTTTGTGCCTCTTTCACCATTAGGACATTTCTGTTTTTAAGGTGTTATTTTTTTCAGTAATTTTTTGTGCTAATTTTATCAAACTGTCAATTCTCTTTTAATAACTTCCTTTCATTACTTTCATTTCTTTTCCCAATTTTTACTTTACCACTTTTATCGCTTTCTTTAATGTTCAGGAATTCTTTTTGTGCTTATGTTCAATTAGCATTTTTCTTTAAGGCTTTGGTTGTAGCTGTTCATAGTCCTATTGTCTTATTTCTGAGTTTGTGTCTTCCTTGCCACTGTGGTAGCTTTTTGTTGTCAAGTTCTTTTATTGTTGTTTGCTCATTTTTTTCAGCCTATATCTTGACTTTAAACTTTATGTTAATGTTGACCTCTGCTCACCTAGGTAGAGATGCACTTTTCCAAGCTCCAGGCTTTTTCATGCTGCTGTTTTCAGATCTGCTTCAGTGGGGAGGGATTTCCTTTAAGTTTTTTTGGTTTTTCCAAAATGTGATCCAGGGAGAGGTGAGGTCACTGCTCTCCTGCTCCGGGCTCTGGTCTTTACTCAAGAAGGGCCCCTTCTCCCCTGCAGCCACAAGCACTAGCACTCCTCTTGGTCCTGGAAATGTGACTAGGGCCCCTGTTCCCTTGTGATGGACCACAAGCACTTCTTAGCCCTGGAACTGTGATCCAGAGCTGCACAATGGCAATAGAATTACCAATAAGCACCTCCTGTACCTAGTTCTAACAGCAGTTTTCTGACTCCCTTATCATCTTTCAACTGAGAGCTCCCAAAGCTACTGCTGCTGCAGTTGCTACTGCTGCCACCACATGTGTGTACTCCAGACGGGCTTCCACCCTGGTGTGACAGATCTCTCCTGTGGACTTCCTAAGTTTTCTTTGGCTGGAAAAAATGTCTCACCCTGACCTTTTGTTACCTCTGCCACTCCAAAATTTGATCTGAGGCATTATTTAAAGGTGTTTGGAGGGTAACATTGACAGAGTTCAGCTGGATTGCTGCCTCTAGTCTGCCATCCTGGCTATGTCTCCTGAAATAAATATTTTAAAAGAAAGGGGGAAAAAGCTGTTTAGCAAAAGTAAATATCATTTCAATGGTGTCAGATAGTGTGTGAAATAATCCACTTCAATGGTCTTCCATCTCAGAGGTAAACTGTCTCATATTTTCAACATCTCTAAGCTTGTTCTTTATGGGTGTTGGTATAGCATGTTCTTGATGGTTGATGCTGTTCTTTCTCATTACACTGTTTTATTCATTACACATGTTGTTTTCTTAGTTCTTTTTTTTTCACTCTGTACCACTTCAATTTCTTCCTAAGTTTCTCTGCTTTTTTTGCAATCCCTTAATGCATTGTAATTTTGTGACTGCTTCTAATTTTGACTCCATGTGTCTGTTTTTTAGATATGGATCTTGTATAGAGAATATTTTTAGTTTTTGTTTAAATAAATAAACAAAATGCACTCCTGTATTTTATTGGATTACTTAATTCATTAACATTTAAGGTTACAATTATCAGCCTTATGTTTTCCTCTATTTTAATTGAATTTGCATCCCCTTTCTCTTTTGTCATTACTTTCTCTTTAATTGGTATTGCTTATCTTACTTTGATATTAATTTATACCCAGAGGTTCTCTCTGACCCATCTCCTCTCATATACCTGATAAATTCTTTGACTTTTTGCTTAAATCATTTTCTATTTCTTTATCTTTATGTATTTTGTTACCCTTTTTTGATGCATTTCTTTCTTTGCCCAGGTAAGGACTGGAAATCATCGTTTTCCAGTAACAGTCCAATTTTTCAAGTTGCATTGTTTCCCTGAATTCTTTTCCAAGAGGTTTTCCTTTTTTGTCATCCTTATTTCTCTCCCCCTTTAGACTATTCTGATTTTTATTTTCTGATAAATGATCTATTCCATAGCTAGGTAGAACAATACTGAACCCGAAGTCAAGAAGACCTGAATTCAAATATAGCCTTTGATACTTCATAGCTGTGCAAAACTAGGTAAATCACATCTGTCTCAGTTTTCTCATCTGTAAAATTGAGATATAATAGCACCTATGTCCCAGAGTTGCTGCGAGGATAAAATGAGATAATATATGTAAATGATTTGGAAATCTTAAAGCATTATATAAATACTAGTGACTATGTTGTTGTTGATAATGCCATTCTTTATTCTCTCTGTGTCCCTCATGTAGACAAAGGTTCTACAGTATCTGGTTTGAGCTCTCTTTTTTCCCATTTCTGTTATTATGTTTGTAGCTCCCCAGTCTCTCATATTTCTCCTGTTTCTTGCTCTTAGAAATAACAATTTGTGAAGGAAGCAATATAGAATGAAAACAGTGTTACATGGTGGAAGCCACTCTTTTTCTGAAGACATGAGGCCCAGTCCTGCCATCTGTCCTTATCATGACCAGTCTACATTCCTATGCCTGTGTTATCCTGGCTGTTTCCAGACCTTGCTCATCTCCACCACTCTCAGTGTTGACTTGAGGAAACATACATTCCTTCTCTTAAGATATGATGCTGTTCAAGAAGGTACAATCCTTTTTCAAAGAAATGGAATGTCTCATTAGTTTTATCCCACTCCCCAGGGGAAAAAAATCATTGTAAGATCCTATGTGTTTCAGGAGGCTAAACCTCTGCTCTTATAAGAACATTCTTTATTGCCAACTTTTCCTTCCCTTTTATAGGTGAGAATTCCTTCCCCTCCATTGATTATATCCGATTCTCCCACTGCTTCTATCTTCTTGAGAGAAAACAGGAACAGTTACCCTGTCATTTTTCTTCTTTGGATTTGGTAGAGTACAGTACTCACTTCCCTTTGTCAACTATCTCCTCTCTTCCCATTCACACAGCTTCCTTCTGTTAGTCCCTACCGTAAAATATATACATGTATTTACTGATCAGGAACTTGGGACTTTAGCCCAGGTGGTATCATTTCCTTTTTTCTTTCCTTCTACTTATTCTTTAAATTTCCAATTGCTCTTTAGTCCCATAAGGTTTTTTTTTTTAAATCTCTGTATAAGTCCTCTTCTTCCTTTTTTGGTCCCATATATCAGTATTTTGGTTTTACAGAAATAACATGTAAATGTCATAAAACTGATTCATTACTTAGTCCTTTTCTTGATAGTTTTAAATTTATCATGTGTGTGTGTGTGTGTGTGTGTTTATTGCTTGGGTTATCTGCACATCAAATAGTCTGCTCAACTATAGATTTATTTTATAACTGTTGGCTATGATGAAAATTCTTCCCTCTTGTTGAAAGTCCACTTTTTTATTGATGATTGTGCTTAGAACTGCAAGATATTATTTTGCTTTGAAGTTTGTGCTTCTCTGCTTACTGAAATATTCAATTCCATTTTCTTCTCTTATTTCTCATGACTGTGGAATAATTTTGTATAATTTCACTTTTCTTTCCTTCATATTTATATCTTGCTTCTGGCTACTCACAAAATTTGTTGTCTGTTATATGAGAAATTTAACCACCACTCAAACTTGGAGTTTAATATAATTCTTTTTATTTTTTTTGGTAGTTAACCATGAATTCTATGGGGTGATGCTTTGCTTTCTGTATTCAAAAGTCCTGGAAAGTTTTCTTTTATTATTTCCTGCATTATAATATTCAAGATTTTTTTTTGGATTTCCCATGTTCTTCTCAGAGACCTATGATCTTTAAGTTATTTCTAACCATCCTATCTTTATGGTGAGTTGCTTTGGCTTTTATAGAACTGATTTTTTTTTTAAGTATTTGTCTTTTCCTTCTCTTCTGCCAAATTTTCCCACATTGTACTATTTTTGTGTCTCCAATCTGTTATTCTCTCTCAGAGCCTGTACTTGGACATTCCATCATGTATTCAATTATTCCTATTCTGCTATTTGTATTATTTTTAGATATTATTTTCCTTTCAAGAGTGACTTTCCCTATTTTGCCCAGCTAGAAGATCATCTGCTACTCATAGGCCCTATCCCAATACTGATTGGCATGGAAGCTTTATCCTGCTCTATTTTTCTGACCTGAGGCATTTTCTCCATACACATACTTTGGCAGCCCATACACCCTCCTCTCCTGAGGACTCATCATATCTGTGCAGAACTCAGTGTAGATACCCTATTGCAGCTCAGAACTCAAGAACTCAAGTGACCTGCCAGCTTCCCTGTTCTGAGTGCAGGCTTATGCCACCATGTAAAGCTATTGCTTGTGCTCTACTCTTCTCAGAGAAGTCTGATTTCTGATTTTAACTCTTTGTTAACATATCATTTTAAAAGTTTTATTTAAGTTTTATTTTAATTTTATTAAATATAAAAGTTATATTTAAACTATTACCAGTTTTCTTGTAATAATATTTAGAAGTCTTCTTTTTCATCAGGTAATTTAAATTTGTTTCCCTTCATTTCATAATACCTGTTCATTTTGCTCTAGTTTCTCTGAGAGTCTTTACTCATTCTTTCTTCTCTCCTTTCAGTCCTCTCATTTAACTGCTTGTAAGCTAGGTTTTTTTCTTAAAGTTTTGGTTTTCCTCTTGTTTCTGATTTCTCTTCTTACTCTTTCATTCCTCTACTGACTGCTCAGAGCCTCCTGAGGCTAAACGTTCTTAATCTCCTATAGTTACTAAGAGTGGGGCTTTGGCTAATAAACTTAAGCTGGGGTGGAGAGTGAGAGAGAGGAAGAGATGAAGAGAGAGAGAGAGATAGAGAGGGAGACAGAGAGAGAGACAGAGAGAGACAGAGAGACAGAGGGAGACAGAGGGAGACAGAGAGAGACAGAGACAGAGACAGAGAGACAGAGAGACAGAGACAGAGAGAGAGACAGAGTGAGAGAGATAGAGAGAAAGAAGGAGGAGGAAAGAAGAATGAGGAGGAAGAGGAGGAGGAAGAAGAAAAGGAGGAGGTGGAAAAAAGAATAGGAGAAGAGGAGGGGGAAGAGAAGGATGAGGAGGAGGAAGAGAAAGATGATGAGGAGGAGGAGCAGAGGGAGGGGAGGGAAGGTGATAGAAGGGGAGGGAAGGAGAGAGCTGCCTTCAGCTTGGTTTCATTTCCAGTTCCCTTTTTCTCAGGCATGGAAGCTCTTTACTCTCATTCAGCTTTGTCACAGTATCATGTTGCCCATGTGTTCCACTCTCACCTCTACATTTCCGTCGTGTGGTTGTGGAAAATCAACGTCTGTGTCTCTGGGTGTATGTATAAGGTGGAAGCTGTGTCACTGCCATTGGGGGCTAGACAAGAGAGATACACTTGGATCCTGAAGCACAAACCTGTGAGATTATGGTGACTGAGACCAGTGTATAAAGTAAGTTTGAAGTGGAAATAGCATCTGACTTCTCTGTATTATTTCATAGGTTTTTTACCTTGTCCAATGTTTCTATTTTTGTTTTTATCCTGTGAATTAAGCTTATTCTTTTTTTTTTAACTGAGAATTTGGGGTTGCAGAGACTCACGGAGAAACTAATCTACCACCTTGTGCAAATGATAGGTGAAGAACAAACTTCTAATGACACAAGCAACTTTGATGGGGGATAAAGTGCAAATGCACAGGGATTGCAGTGACAACCTTAGATTTAAAAAATTCATGTACAGAAGCTGAGAGCCATGACAGGTAACTAACTGAGGGTGAAATCAAAAGACAGGAGAATAGGACATGTGGTCTGGAAGAATGTAGTGCCCAAACCACTAAAGCTCAGAATAAGCTGAAGATTGTGATAAAGTCTAAGGATATCAACAGTTCTTGGATTTTGTTTTTAAAAGCGATGTGGTTGGCAAGAGGAAAATCAAAGCAAGAATAGGACTGCCGCTTCGATGAATAAACAGAACAATGACAAAATATGGAAAGTAGAAGGAAGAACCACTCAAGTGCTATTTCTTCTCCTTTTTTTTAAACAAAGATGGTGGTCTTTGTATTGAAAAAGATAAAACAAAAAGTGTCCACAGCAAATTAAAACCTAAGATAAATGAGGAAATGATAAGATGGAAGGAGAGTCCTTTAATTGTTTTAACAAATTAAAGTCTCCAGGTTCAGATAAACAGAATGATAAACAGAAAAATAAATAGAAATTGATATTTACACAACAGTTCCTAATTTGAAAAGTACTTTACATATATTATACATTTTAAGCTTGCAATTTTCCTGTAAAGTAGTTACTCCAGGTATTATTTTCCCAGATGATATAACTGATCCTCACAGAGGTTAAGTACCTTTTACAGACAAGTCATAAGCTAACGTGCCAGAAGCAATATTTGAACCAAGTCTTCATAACTTGAAGTCCAGAGCCCTAGTACTCTCTCCAGTATTAAAAAAAAAATGTGTTTGCAAATGCTGGCTTTTTGTCAGTGGTCTTTGAAATATCATGAACAATTAGAAGGGGTACTAGAAGATTGGAAATGGGTAAACATTACTGCAGTTTTGGAAAAGGAGTTCAGCTTGATTTTTCAAGTTATAGGTTTCTGACTTTGACTTGAATTCTTGGAAAAATTCTAGAATGTGTTACCAAAATAATGGTTTGGGAGCATTTAAAAATAGTGATCACTAAGAGCCAACATGAATTCATCGAGGACATTTCCTGCCGGAATGATCTCATTTTCTTTTTTTGATGGGATTACTAGAGTGGTAGAGCATAAAAATTTCATAGATTTGGTATGCCTAGATTACAGCAAAACATTTGACAAAATCTTTTGCTGAGTTCTTGTGGACAAAATGAGGTGATATAGGCTAGATGAGGTAGAGTATAGTTGATTAAATAATTGATGAAGTGACCCATTCTAAATAGTAGTGACTGATGGATTTTTCAATTTAATTTATTTTTTCAATAATTGAAAACCTACCTCCTTTCCTTCCCGTCTACTGCCTCCTCCTACTCCCTCTATTGAAAAAAAAAATACAGAAAAACAAAACCCTTGTATCATATGCATAGTGAGGCAAAACAAATTCTCTCCATGGCCATGTCCAAAGAAATGTCTCAGTCTGCCCCTTTAATCCATCACTTTTCTATCAGGAGGTTGATAGAAGGTTTCATCAGGAGTCATCCAGAATCTTGGTTGGTTATTGTGTTGATAATGATTAATTAATTGATAAATTCACCAAATATCTGACCCCAGCCCTAATCTGTTCAATTTTTTTTATCAGTGCCTGAGATGAAGGCATAGAAGGCATGCTTACAAAAATTATAAATAATACAAAAATCTGGGCAGGATAGTTTGTAAACAGGATTAGGCTGGTTTCCAGAAATATGTTGACCAGCTGAAATGAGAGTCTAAATATAATAAAAAGAAATACAATAGGAAGACATCTGGAATCAAAACTCAAGTTCACAAATATACCATGAGGAGGCCCGGCTTTGTATCAGTTCATGTGAAAAAGACCTAGGGTTTAATGTGAATGCAAGCTTATTGTGAGTCAACAATATGGAATAGTAGCCAGAAGACTAATAAAATCTTAGACTTTATTCATTTCAAGAGTATTCTGAACAAGGGAAGCAGTTTTCCCATTACATTCTGCATTGTATAAGGTCCCATCTATAAAATTGTGTTCAGTTTTGTGAATAGTATTTTAGGAAGCACATTGACAATCTGGAAAGTATATCCAGAAGCGGGTAAAAGGTATGGCAGAAGACCCAGAAGCCATCCCATGCAAGAATCAGCAAAGGAAACAGAGATATTTAGCATGAAGAATAAAGGAAGGAGGGAAACGGGACTTAGACGAATTCTCCTGTCCAGGTCCCTGTTTATGCTTGTCCCGCTTTGCCTTTCAGATTCTCCCCTCCTTTCACTTCCTTTCACTACAGTTTACCAGAGACATACTTGGGCCTAACATTCTGAGAGATCTCCACCTTGAGGCTGACTACCCAGGGATGATGATAACCTATTTGAACTCATTCCTCAATTATTAATAAACTCCTATCCCCACCATAGCATCTCCATTCCAGTGATTCTGAAACCCTGACTGTCCTTCAAACCTTTTCTCTCCTTGTCCTTGCCACTGCCTACTCCTTGATTTCCTTCCCTTGGTCCTCAACTCCCTCTCCCTCACCCCAACCCTCTGTGCAACTTCTCCCTCTAAAGCTCCCCACTCTTTCCACTGTGTTCTTTGGAAGGCCTTCTCTATAGGTAATAAATTTACTCTCATCTTCCGCTTTTTCCTTTCTGGCCTGTCTGATCTTTGATATCCACTAAAACCTGGCTCCCTTCTGATGACACAGCTTCTATGGCCAGCTTCAGCACTGGTTCCATTTTCACTTATACGCCACTTCCCACTCAATAGTAAAGGTGAGGTAGTTGGAATATCCCTTACTCCCAGTTACTACTTTGAGACTTCCCCTCTACCACCATCACTGAGTAATTTTTTCTCCTTTTATGGTTCACTCAATCTATATTTGCTATTCAATCAAAATTTTGGTAGCTGATCTCTTCAGGACAATTTCCTTTCTTCAATGAATTCATTGTGAGGCTTGTAGTTTTTTTCTCTCCTCCCCAATTCCTATCCTCACATTAGGGAACTTTTACCTTTATATTCATACTCTCTCAAAATCCTCCCCACCCTCTCAATTCCCTGATTTACTCATTTCGCTTGATCTCCTTGATCATTTCAGCTATACATGGAGATGGTCATACCTTTGATATTGCCATCACACCCATATATTCCACATCCATGTTCATGAACTCATCACACCCATATATTCCACATCCATGTTCATGAACTCATCACACCCATATATTCCACATCCATGTTCATGAACTCTGAAATTTCTTTGTCTTACCATCATCTGTTGTCATTCTATCTCTCCCTCTGCCTTGCAACTCCAAATCCTGTTCTTTGTCATCCAATCCCTCCACCCCTCAGGTATTTCCCAAGATGTCACATTTGAACTGGTTACATTCTCCTTTCCCTATCTTGACTCCTTGGTGAATCTGTTCACATTACTATTTTCTCTCAGGTCCCTTGCCTCCTTAACCTGTTGAAGGTCTTGTCCTGCTAAGCATGAGCCATGGATGATTCTCACTATCTTTGCTCATAATTATGTGCTGCTAAACAAGCTGGTGAAAAATACAAAACTGTGATAATTGAATGAGTTCACTGCAAATTTATGTATGTAATTTCAATCGGGCCCTGACTGTAGCAAGACAAACTTTTTCGCTTCCCTTATCAACTCACTTTTATTAATTATAAGTTATTATAATGACTTATTATAATCAATTCACAATTATCCCACTTTACACAGAAGCTTTTCCAAACTTTTTCATCCCTCCTCAAACCTCTCAATCTCCCTCTCCCCACACCCTGTCAGTTAAGAACTCTGCTTCATATTTCATGGAAAAAATTAAAGCCATTCACAGAAAACTTCCTATTCTCCCCTCCTCATCATCTCTACTCACTCAGATGTCTTTTGCTACTATCTCTTTCACCTTGTTTTAAATGAAGAGACAGCCCTTCTTCTTGGCAAAGCAAACCCCTCTACATGAATGAGGAATCCCATTCTATCTCATATTCTCCAGCAGATTTCTCCCCGCTGCCATCCTTACTCCCTCATTTATATTTCTCCTCTTCCCATCGTCTCTCTCCCATGCTCAAAAAGTCCTCATATGCTCTGTCCATCCCAGCTAACTATTTTCCTATGTCTCACCTCTGCTTTGTGGCTAAATTGCTTGAGAAGACTATCTTCAATTGATAACTCCTTTGCCTTTTCTCTTATTCTCTTTTTAACTTTTTGTAGTCTGACTCAGATCTATTTATCCAGCCCTAACCTCTCTCTCCAGTCTTAGATCTCCAACTGACTAGTAGACATTTTAAACTGGATGTTTCATAGGAATTGAAAACTTGCCATCTCTAAAACTGAACTCAATACCTTTCTTTCCCAATTCCTCCTCTCTTATTACATTTCCTATGACTATAAAGAGTTACCACCATTTTCTAAGTCACCCAGGCTTGCAACCTAGCTTGCAACCTCAACATTTTACATTTTACCCCTTCCCCATATCCAATCTCTTGCCAAAGTATGCCTATTCTATCTTTGTAACATCTAGTATACATGCTTCCTTCGATTCTACTGTTACCACACTGGCGAAGGTCCTTATACCCTCATGTTTGGACAACTGCCATAATTATCTGGTTGGTCTCCCTCCCTCGAGTCACTCCCCTCTCTAGTTCATCTTCTCTATTCAGATGTTAAATTGATCTTCCTAAAGTATAGATCTGCCATGTTACCTTCTTACTCAATAATCTCCAGGTTCAAATATAAGGTCACCTTCTTGGCATTTAAAGCCTTTCATAACCCACCCTCTTATGCTCTTCTAGATTTCTTGTGTCTTATTTTTTCTCTCATTTTTCCATTTTCAAAGGAGATATTTGTAAATCACTTAGCAAAGTGCCTGGCGTATAGTAGGTGCTTAATAAAAGCTATTCTTCACTCTCACACACTTCTTTTCTCTGCATTTAGTCAGTCTGATTCCTGATATTGGTCTTCTTACTATTCCTCCCACCTGATAGTCCCATCTTCTGACCCCCTAAATGTTCACTGGCTTTCCTCCATGCTTGCAACTCTATCCTCATGTCTGTCTCCTAGATTCTCTGACTTCCTTCATGTCCCACCTAAAATCCCACCATCTACAAGAATCTTCTCCTGTAGCCCCTAGAGCTTAGGCCCTCTCTTTGCTGATTATCTTTAATTTATCCTATATGTATTTTGTACATAGCGGTTTACAGGTTGTCTCCCCGGTTAGACTGTGATCTCCTTAAGGACAGGGCCTGTTTTCTTTCTATTTTTCTTTTTTTTTTGCCTTTCACTGTATCCCCAGCACCTAGCAGAGTACTTGGCCATACCATATGCTTACTAAATGCTTTTTGAAACCTGGAAAGACTTGTATGATCTGATGCTGAGTGAAGTGAGCAGAACCGGGACAATGTTGTACACAGTAACAGCCACAATGCATGATAACTAACGTTGATAGACTTAGCTCTTCTCAGCAATGAAAGGATATGAGACAACTCCAAAAGTCTCAAGATGGAAAATGCTATCTACATCCAGAGAAAGAATTATGGAGTTGGAATGTAGATCGAAGCATACTATTTGTTGTTTTTTTCTTCTTCTATTTTGTTGTTTCTTCTTTCTTGTGGTTCCTCCTATTGGTTCTAATTCTTCTTTACAACATGACTATTGTGAAAATATGTTTAATAGGAATGTATGTGTACAGCCTATATCAGATTGCACGCCACCTTGGGAAGGGAAGCAGGAAGGGAGGGAGAGAAAATTTAAAACTCAAAAGCTTATGGAAGTGAATGTTGAAAACTAAAAATAAATAAATTAATTTAAAAAATAAAGATGAAAAAATAAAAAATAAATGATTTTTGACTGATTCATTGGCAAACAATAGCATTAGAATGAATACCTGTGTTTAAGTATTTGAAAACCTGATTTATGGAAGAGATATTAATCTTAACTGCTGACAAAACTGAACTAATAGACAGTAGTGGAAAGCAGAGAGAGAGAGAGAGAAGGAGAGGCAGGTTTTGTCTTAATATAAGGAAAAAACTTCTTAACATTTAGAGGTGTCCAAAAGTAAAATTGTCTTCCTCAGGAAGTAGCTCCCCAGCAATAGAGATTGTCAAATGGATATCTACTTGCTCTGGCATTTTTTCCTGATTTTTAATAACTCTATTTATTTTTAAATATCAAGCACTTATTTTCTCTTCTATCTCCTACCCTCCAATGAAAAACAAAAAAAAAATTTGTAACAA
This sequence comes from Vombatus ursinus, assembly GCF_900497805.2. NCBI lineage: Eukaryota > Metazoa > Chordata > Mammalia > Diprotodontia > Vombatidae > Vombatus > Vombatus ursinus. The sequence goes on along the minus strand of NW_020954556.1, from coordinate 44,275,496 downwards.
ATATAACTAATAAAAATATCTCTACATTGGTCAAATCCAAACAAATATTAGGTACAAATTATACTAGATAACCAGAAATGTCTCTTCTTACTCTGAGATTCTGTTCTCTGTCCTTCTCTAACACAACATATGAGGGCCTAGGTCAGGACAGGGCTGGGGCAGTGGTGGAGGTGGCTGGAGAAGCAATTGCCTTCTAATTAGTTGGATCTTCAGAATATCTACGAAAACTCTGAGCTAGGCTTGTTAAGAACTTCTTTCCAGGAAAAGCTGTTGGCAGTTCTTTCCCTTGTGGAGGAAGCTTTCTGAGAGTTCTGACTTGATGGATTGCTCAAACTCAAACAGGGGTTATCACAAGCTCCCCTTCAGCATCAACCCTGTACTCCCTTTCTATGCAAGTCAAATCTCAAGGCTAATGAAAGTATGTCCCAATTATGAAGCCTTTGGTTTTGGAGGTGGCTAGCAGTGAGCTAACTAATGGAACCAACTCAGTTGAGAAAGACAACATTCTCCCAAAAGTCACTGGGAATGTACAGCACTTACCTGCATTGCTAGTATAAGTTGATAGCAGGAAGAATGTAATTTTATTGATCACTTCATACTCTCTAACATTTACATATACTTCTACATGCACTAATGACTTAAGACTCATCTGCCAAACGCTTAGAGCTCAGTTTTGGATCCAATGGCTAGGGAAGAAGTTTAAATTTGGCTGCTGAATATTGAGGAAAGCACGGAGATGAGGACAGCTGGGAAAGTCTTTCAACGTACATTTCTATGCACATTGAGGGAACCTCTGTGACCTTGTTTTGAACACATACGGGAGAAATATGGCACTTCCTTTACTTCCTTTAATACTATGTACTTTGCTAGATAAACATATATTTCCAACTATTTTATGATTTGAAGGTTATTCTAATCGTTAAATGAAATTGTAAAAGAGCAGAATCCATAATAGAACACTTTATTACTTCTGAAAAATGCCCATTTCCCAATATTTTCATAATGTCTATCTGTATGCACTCTGGCTCCAGGAAGCTTTAAACAGCTCAATTTGCCAACATCTTCTCTCCCACCTGGATAGGCTGGACCGGCCACATTAGGAAAAAAAAGGAGTTAGAGGGCAAAGTGGGATGTTGGAAATGCTCTTCTCAGGAGGCAATAAGTAAAAAACTACTACACTAAATATATAGTATTTATTTGCTAAAGTTCAGAACTGGCAAATGGGTTTTGTGTATAACAGCAAAGAAGCTACACTTTCCTACCCAAGAGCCCATCTCCTCCCATTTGGAAGGTAAGTGCCTCCCACCTAAAGCATCTGTGGGAAAAAAGAGGATTCTCAACAAAAAAAAGACTCTCATTATTTTCCTCTTTTTAGTGGGAAGTGGGGGTAGCTTTTCTGAAAACTTAAGAGCTTAAGTTTTTAAAAATAAAAATTTCCTTTGTTTTAGTACTAAACTGAAGTGTCCTAGACTTCAGGTAAACCCAGGCATTTCATAATACTGCATATTTTTGAGTGTTTAATTCAAATTAGTTCAATTCAATTTTTAAAAGTATTTATTATTCATTTGCAGTTTGCAAGGCATTGTGCTAGTTGCTGAAGATGTGCTGACAAAAAATGAAAATGGCCCTGTCTTCAAGAGCCTCACATGCTACTTAGGGTTAGAAGAAAGATACAACATGTATATAGATAAGTAAATATCTGTGTCGCCTGGGCACCATCTTTCCAGGCAGGCAGGCTACATCATGGGACAGTAGAAAATGAACTGTACTGGAGGGAGAGGTATAGAGCAATGCCAAGAAACTTGATTTTAGGCCTGCTTTTCCACTAACTTTCTACACCTATTCTTGGGTAAGTAAATTAGTCCTTTTTTTAAACACATGTTTTTGCTGTATATAAAGCCCTGAGCTAGGTATGGTACTGAATCTGATAGCTTACATTCGTCTAACATTAACAGCCTGTAGATTAGAGTAAGAGTTGAACTCAGGTTTTCTATCTCCATATGCAGTTAGTGCTCTTCCCACTATAGCAGTGAACTTAAGCCATGGTACTGCACCCAAAGGGTGTAGCTGAGGAGCCAATAATAAAACGACCTTATGAAGCATAATATGATTGCGTCCAACATAGCTGCAAAAAGACATAAGACATTAGGAAAGGTGAAGGGATGGGAAAGGGCAGTGGCATATATCAAACACTGAAAGACATGTTATTTGGTTAGGTAGGGAGAAGGAAAGGGCATTCCAGGAAGGGAGATCAGCATAAGCACAAACCTAAATCAGGAATGTTTGTAATCTTATTTCCTTAGCATTTATTTTGCTAAGAACTACTTCCCTTCCCTTACTCTACCCTCCCTCCAATCCCCTCTTCTCCCTTCTCCCCCTTCCCTCTTATTTCCCTCTAGAGTAAAATGGATTTTAGACTCTTACTGTGTTTGTGTGTGTATTCTTTCCTCTGACCAGTTTAGATGTGAGTGAGGCTCAAATATTGGCCTATTCCCACATGTCCTCTTTGTTTGCATAGATGTTTACTTGCACACCTTGACTATGTGTGATCATTTTCCCTAATCTTCCTTTCCTTCCCTCTGAAGCCCCCTCCCCCATCTGTTTCCCTCTTCCTTTATCTTTCAGTTTGTTTTAAGATCATCAAGACCTACCAGAACTACTCTCAGGATGTGTCTAATTGGATGCCTTCTAAGACCCCTGTTGATAATAGGGTTCAGAAGGGACACATGTATCATCTCTCCATACAAGCAGTTTATCCTTGTTTAATTTCTTATGATTATTCATTTGTGTTTCCCCATTAAAAAAATCCTCTTAACTCCTGTATTTGAAATTCAAAGTTTCTATGAAGCTCTAGAAGTCTTTAATCTCATTGCAATACCTTCCCCCCCGCCCAGGGGAACTGGGGAACTTTTTCTTGACTTTAAGTCTGTATCTTTCTCCTTCTAGAATATCAAATTCCACACTCTCACTCCTTTATACTGGTTGCTAATGATAAGTGATCCTGAATGTGGGTCCTTGGTACTTGAATTCTTTCTTTCAGGCTGCTTGCAGTATTTTTTCTTTCACCTGGCATATTTACCTCCCAATTAAGATTTTCATAGTAGTTGACTACAGACTTTTAGGATTCTGTCCTTCCTATCTCAAAGAGTTCAATGCTTGGGTCATAGTCTTTCTATCCTTCCCAACTCCTGTCCTCAAACTAGGGGACTTCAACATACAAAATAATACTCTTTCAAATACACTAATCTCCCAATTCTTCAACGTACTTATTTCTCACTCCTCCACTCTACTACAGCTACAAAAAGAGATGATTATGTCCGTGATCTTGTCATCATCCATAAGTGTTCCACATCCATATTCATGAATTCCTTATCTGATCATAATATATTGTCATTCTACCTCTCCCTCTGCCTCACAAACCCAGTTCTTTGTCATCACTGCTAATAACAATCCCTTCAATTCTTTCTCAGGACATCACAACTGCTCTGGTTATGCTATCTTCCCCATTTCAGCACTTTAGAGAATGAGTTCTGTGCTTCACTCTCATCTTTTCAAGTCCCTTGGGCTTTATTCAATATTAGATCTTGCCTCACCAAAACTCAGCTTTGTATGACTCCCATCATCTGTTATCTTCATTCCTACTCACATGCTGCTGAACAAAGCTAGAGAAAATAATATCCTTTGCTTATTATGTCCATTAAAAGTTTACGTTATATTATCTCAAGTGGGTCCTTACTGCAGGAAGGCAAATCTTTTTTTTATACTTCCCTAATCAATTCACTATCCCAAAGTACCTTCTTAAAACCTGTTCATTCCTCCTAAAACCTCTCACAATTCCTCTTCCTGCCCTTGACCCTCTTGGCTGAGAACCTTACCTTATATTTCACATTCTGCTTTTGGCGTCGGAGTCTCCCCTGTTGTTACTTCCTTCTCAATTTACTCCTCTTCCGAAATATTTCCTAAGCCTCTGACCACTCCCTACCCTGAATGCCGCCCCTCGTGCCTCCTTACTCTGTCATGGATCTGAAACCCAGAATCAGGTAGTGAGAGACAAAACTGATGATTGGCACCTGTTCCTATACCCTGCGTGCAATACTCAGGTGCAGTTCTAGGTCTTCCCCTTGCCCTTGCACACAGCCCCTCACTACCTTAGAGCATTCTGAAGAAGTGGCCAAATATTTTATCCCCAGTGTCTACAGACCTTTCTGTCTGTCTCTCCATGTTGACATGGACTAGCAAAAATTACTGTATTTTCTCCTATTCCAGGCTCACAACCTAGGAGTCATCTTTGAATTCTCATTATCTCTTACCCTTCCCCTTCCATTCAACCTGCTGCCAACACCTGTTGGTATCACCTTTGCAACGTCTCTTAAATATACTCTTCTCTCTTCTGACACTGCCACCAGACTTGTGCAGACTCTCAGCACTTCACTCCTTGACTAAACAGTATGCTGGTGGGTCTTTCTGCTTCAACTCTCTCCCCACTCCAATCCATCCTCCATTCAATCACAAAATCATTTTCCTAAAGCTCAGGTATGACCATGTTATGACCACCCCCCTTCTCCACTCCATACACTCTATTGCTTCCTGGATGCAATATAAAATTCTCTGTTTGACATTTGATATCCTTCATAAGCCTTGCCCTACCTTTCCAGTCTTCTTACATCTTACTCCCTGCCACATATCCTTTGATCCAGTGACACTGGTTTCCTGTCTGTTCCAGGAGCAAGAAACTCCATTTCTTGGCTCTAAGTATTTTCTCTGATTGTCCTCCATGCCTGGAATGCTCTCCTCAGCCCCACCTATTGACTTCCTTGACTTCCTTTAAGTCCCAAATAAAATCTCAGAATTTACAGGAAGCCTGTCCTAACCTCTCTTAATTCTAGTGTCTTCACTCTTTTAATCATTTCTTATTTCTCCTTTTCTTTGCTAAAAAACAAAAACAAAAATCCAAACAAGGTTATGAAGGGTTGGACATGACTGAAATGACTGAATAAAAAAAATTTCCTGTATAAAACTTTGTATTTATTTATTTACATATTGTCTCCCCCTTTTGATTATAAGCTCCTTAAGGGCAGGAGCTGTCTTTTGCTTCTTTTTGTGTGCCCTGCATTTAACACACTGCCTAGAACATAGCTGGAGGTTAATAAATATTTATTGGTTGATTATTTCTACATCAGGATTTAGTTTATTATATTTTCTAGATCTGTTTGGAAGAGTTTGTGTTTTTTTTTTGGTAGGAGCTTGTTGTACTTTTTACTATTACTCCACTATCTTGGCTTTACTTTCTAGTTGTCTTCCTTTGTACACTCCAACTTGCCAAGGTCCTTCTTAAGCCATGGAATCCACTAGTAGTACCAAATCTCATATCATACCATGAAGCAATAATAATAAACATACTTTGATACTAGGTTAAAAACAGAAAGATTGATCAATTGAACAGGCTAGGTACAAAACACATAGTAGCATACTGTTTAATAACCACAAAGACACCATGTACTGTAAGAACAAAAACTGGTAGGAAAACTAGAACATAGTGTGACAGACTTAGATGAACATCTCACATAATATATCATGATAAGCTCTAGATGGATACATTACATAGATATTAAAGATCACTTAGAAACATACAGAGATTACAAAAGATAAGATGCACAATTTTGATTATATAATTTAAAATTTGTATATAAGTAAAACCAATGAAATAAAAAATAGGAAAGAAACAGTTGACTGGGGAAAAATCTTCAACACAAATTTCTTTGATAAAGGTCTCGTATCTAAGATGTATAAGGAACTTAATTAAATTTATAGGATTAAGATCCATACCCTAATAGATACATGTTCAAAGGATATGAATGTGTACTTCCCAAAGTAATCAGTCAATCTATCAGTTACCATTTATTAATTAAATACTATATTCCAGGCACTGTGCTAAGCACTGGGGATATACTTAACATCAACAACCATACGAAAAATAAGCCAAATCACTACTAATTGGGGCAAAGAAAATTAAAATGATTTAAGGTTCCTTCCCTTAAGTAAAAAGTTGGAAAAACTGACAAAAAGGAAAATGATCATTGTTTGAGGGGCTACAGGAATACAAGCACAGTAAGGCACCATACTAGAATTACAAATTGGTCCAGATATTCTGGAAGAATATTTGGAACCATGCTTCAAATTCATTAAACTCTGAATTCCATTTAACCCAGTGAAATGATTACTCAGTTTATGCCCCAAAGAGACTAAATAATGAAGACAATGGCCCATATGTACAACAATATTTATAGTAGCACTTTATTTGAAGCAGCTAAGAGTTGTAAACTAAGGGAGTATCATCAACTGGAAAAATGGATGAGCAAATTATGATACAAGTATGGAATGGAATAGAGTTGTTCCTTAAAAACGATGAAAGGGATGGTTTTGGAGAAACCTCTAAAGACTTGCATGAATTAATGCAACGTAAAATGAGCCAGAGCCATGAGAACAATCTGTACAATAACATCAATGAAAAAAATGAAAATTTTGACAGACTTCAGAATGCTGACTGATGCATTGACTATCCACAATTCCAGAGAAATGATACAGAACCATGCTTCCCCACCTCAAGAAAAATAGGTGGTAGATTTAATTTACGGAATGAGAAATGCGTTTTCAGACACTGTCAATGTGGAAATTCTCTTTCCATTTGATTCCAGGTTCTGGTTGGCTCTGACTTGTATGATCATTTGGCATGTCTTCATGTGTATCTCCATACACAAATAGGTATCCTCTTTTCAATTTCTACCTGTGCTATTCATTTCAGGTCTCCTTTCTTGTAGTGACTCATTGATTTATAGTTCTTTCCTGTCACAACTTCCAGAACTAGCCTCTTGGAATAAATGCTTTTTTGTATTCTAGTCTCCAATCCATCCCCCAAAATCAGGATTTGTAATCAGAATGACTGATGATTTCACAAAATCATTTTTTAATCTAATGACATCTTAGGTGAAATTCAAAAGGCTGTAAGTTGTAAAGTCATCATAGTGTAGCTGATAGAGGATCAAGCTTGCAGTTCACATCCTGTGTCTTATATATGAAAACAGTAGGACCACTGGCAAAACATTTAACTTTTTAATATCCTCATAAAACTTTCTAAGAATTTAAGTTAATACACAAGTTGCATATCTGCATAAATAATTGTCATTTCTGTACCGGAGTTCATTTAAAATAACAAAATTACAGGTCCAGACTAAAACAAACAAAGCTCCACAAGTCACTCATTTTTATATGTTTTTTAAAATATGGAATGCTTCAGGAATTTGTGTGCCATCCTCACAGGGGATACGCTAATCTTCTCTGTATCATCCCAATTTTTAGGAAATGTGCTGCCAAAGCAAGCACTTTTTACGTTTTTGTTTTACTACTGATAACCTCCTCCCCACAACTTTCTGTTCCATTGCTTAACAAGTCTTTTCTTACTTTAATGCATTTCTTTCTTTTTCATACTTCCTCTTCCTGATGCTACTCTATCACCACTTACTTACTCTCTTTCCTACTGTATGTTTGGTTAAAAGAAGGATTCTTAATATGTGACCAGGAACTAGACACTGGATCACAGAGACCAGATGGACCATTGATGAACACTGAGAATAGCCGAGGGTCATGTAGCTCAATCTCCCCAGTGATAAAGTAAGGATTTAGCATTTCCTTCTCTTCAAAATGAGGACATACTCATAAAACACTCAGAGACTTTTTGATGGTATTTTCTATTTAACATAAAACTCTGAGTTCCCTTTCAAAAGGAAAGTAGACAGAAGCTGACAGGGTGATAGGGTGACTTCTGAGAGTAGTGGATGAGATGAGGGTGACTAGACTGAGAACAACAAGGTCAGTAAAGGATAGTGCAGAAAACAAAATAGATAGACTCTAAGAATGGTGATAAAGAACCGTTTCTGTATATTTGCAGAATTCACTGTGAGGTAATATTCCCCCTGCTTCATTTATTCTAAATCAACTATTCGTTATTCCTCCCAGTGACCCTTTGTTCTTTCATTTGGAAAACTGAAGCACACCTAAGTGAAATAAAACAGAAACCTGACACAAATCTTCATGCTGTTATTCTTGAAGTGTGGAACACTGACATTACAACTTAAATATTCTTCTGGCCATCACCACCCTAATATTTCTTCTCTTACATTGATTCTGCTCACCTCGGAGATAGAATTTGAAAGTGGATTAAATAATTTTAGAGCTTATGTTACTATGGTGACACAAGACAGCAGTTGTAATATTTCTTTCCTTTAGATCTTGATTTCAAGGAGCTCTGCCTATTTGCCCCTATTCTTTATAAAAGCTCGTAATGCAATGGAAAAGATAATGTAAAAAAAATCTAAATACAAACATAATGGGAAGAAATGCACCATTGAATCTGGTTTTTATGGACCTTCCAGAGGGCTAAGTGAGTCGAAGTGAAGGCTAATCAACAAACATGTATTAAGCATCTACTATTTGCCAGGTATTGTCCTAAGAACTGGGCGTACAAAAAAGGCAAAAGGTAGGTGCTGCCCTCAAGTAGCTCACAGTTTAATGGAGAAGATAGAACAACTTTATAACACCCCAAAATTTATTGATGTGTGTATATGTGTATATATGTGTATATGTACATATGTACACATATGTACACATATGCATACATATATACACACATCTACACATACACATATATATACATGTATATGTATATATTATTGGACGTAATCAGCAAAGGGAATGACCTAGCATTAAGGGTTTAGGAAGAGGCTTCTTGTAGAAGATGGTACTTTAGCTACAACAAAGGAAGCTAGGCAAGCCAGAAAGCAGAGAAGAGAGAGAATTCCAGAAACAGGGGCAGTAAAGGGAAATGCCTGGAGTTGGGAAATGGAAGTGTCATGAGAGGAACAACAAGGAAGCCAGTGTTACTGGATGGTAGAGTACATGAAAAGGAGTAAGTTTAAGAACACTTCAAAGATAGGAGGAAAGGAAGTTATAAAGGGCTTTGTTTTTTGACCCTAGCAGTGAAAGGGAATAATTGAAGTTCACGGAATGCAAGGCTACATGGTCAGACCTTCAGTGCAGGAACATCCATTTGACAGCTAGATGGATGATGGACTGAAGAGGGAAGAGACTTAAGGAAGAAAGACCAAACAGCAGGCTATATATAATAATAGCGCATTTATGAGTTTTTCAGGACATGAGCCAAGGTTGTAGCAGTGACAGAGGAGAGAAGAGATAATGCTAAGGCCAAAATGATAGAACTTGAGAACAGGTTGGCTATCACCTAAACCTGCTAACTCAGAAGACTCGGTCAAATCCCAATTTCTTGGTCAAACATAAACCAAAAAATCAACACTGAGCTGGTTTTGTACCCATTTGGCCCCTGATTTTTACTTTTCAAGCCCTTGCTTGCTGTCCCAGAAAATACCAGAAGAATAATGCAAATGTATGTGAAAGCATGTGAACAAGTGTGTATAAATGTAGGTGATTGTGTGTGTGAGAGTCTGTGTGTATATTTTATATACATGCCCAATATTATTGAGGAAACTTACATGTTCTGTTCTTTAATTGAATTAGGTTAGTATTATTGCATGTTTTCTCCATTTAAATTTGCACAGATTATTCTTTAGGTTTCTATAACAGGAACTTTCTTCTATTTTCATGGAATGAGACTTTAGCAGACATTTCCCCCAACTTTCCTGTTAAATTCTCCCTGAGCTGAACAGTGATGACTATTCACCTGGGCAGCCCATACTTCTCCTGACATCTGCGTGATTTCTTTTAATAATACCTCATTACCATATCATTATGCAAAATTATGCCATATTAAGCATAATTTCTATAAGTAGCCACAGGGTGGCATTCATGCTCTTTGCTATCACATTAATGACTGATAGATTACAAGGTCACTTTGAGGGGAGAAACCTTCTACAGATTCTTTCCAACAAGGTTCTTTTCTAATTTCTCCTATTAATTATGTGTGAGCTGTTAAACTTCTTATTGGATTTTACCTACACTGAATTTTGGTTACTGCATCTCCAATTTCTTTCCCCTGAAATCCTAGATTATTAACTTAGAGGAGTTCTTAACCTGTAGTCTGTGAACTTAAAAAAAAAAAGAAAACAAAACAATAACAGCATTTCAAAATAATTGTTTTCCTCTCTAAAACTTTGTATTTTATTTTAATACTTTTAAAATATTATTCTGCAAAGAGGCTCATGAGATTCTGGAGACTCTCCCCATCTCACTAAAATGTTTGAATCCCTGCTCTGTGAAGGCAGTCTGGTTTCAACTTCTGGCTCTATTAAAGAATATCTAGTGTAGGCCATGGCAGGACACAGCTTCAGCAATTGTTTCAACTGAATCCTCAGGTTCAGATTTTCCAGTTACTTCCCATACGGCCATCTTGTGGAATACCACCCGGTCGATACCAAACTGCATAGAATAATACCAGGCACATCAGTGGGCTTGTAAAAGCTTAAATTTCATCTTTGGTCATATCCCTGAGGCAATAACATGGGTTATTTCACATTTAACTATTGCTTTCATTATTTAAAAAAAAAAAAACAACAACCTAAAACTAAGTCTAAAACAATGTTTACCCACGGAAATTTAACTTAGATATAGCATTTACTAGTTGTCTATCATGTACATTCCATAATCATACCTTTTCTTCTCCTCACACTAGGACTATGGAAGCCCCTTTGCACAAAGATTTGTCTTTCACTTGGATGTCAAAGAGCCTGGAATTTCCTTGTTTCATCACAATTGCATACCTGAATAGCAGTACTTGGTTTTCCTGACTCTATTCTTTCCTCTTTGAGATCTATGCTGTACATAGGACTAGACCAGCCTTCCTTACATATTACCTTCATTACCTCACTCATTTGCTCAAAAACTGTTGATGACTCCTGATTTCCTACTATGTTTCATGCATATCTGACTTCATCAATGTGAGTTATCCTTCCCATAACTCAGATAACATTAACAATTAGATGGAACCTAGATAGAGTGATGGACCTAGAGTTAGAAGATTCATCTTCCTGGGTTCAAATGCAGCCTCATTTCGAAGCTGTGTGAAACCTGGGCAAGTCAGTTAATGCTGTTTGCCTCAGTTTCCTCATCTATAAAATGAGTTGAAGAAGAAAATGGCAACTCCCAAATGGGGTCACAAAGAGTTGGATACAACTGAAATGACTGAACAACAACAACAATGCAGACAACTCTCACATGACTTGGTAGATATATTTTGGGATTTTTTTCTATGGCTGAAAAATGCTTCAATCTGAAACTAGCCAAGTAAAATGTTTTCAATTTGCACCATTATAAATCTAATATCTGCCTCTTGACTTTTGAGGTCTTCCATAGTCTGACTCCATCCTGCCTACCAATCCTTATTTTCCAGTTCTTCCCAACATGTTTCTTCACTTTATTTGTTTGGCTTTCCCCATGACCTTGGTATTTGACATTTCATTTCACCCTAATAAATTCATTTATCTCATTTGGATTATACTCTCCACTCCATTCAACTTGATTCAACTAAACAAACATTTATTAAGCCCCTAATATAAGCAAAATACTGTGTTGGATACTGGGATTACAAAGACAAAAATGAAACATCTCCTGTCTTCAAAGAGCTTACATTCTACTAAGTTTTGATTTTATACTTCTACCTATTCAAATCCCATACATCCATCTCATGAATGAGTTAATTTGCTCACCTCTGAAACTCCAGCCCTCTGTTGATAGGTGAGTTAGTATAAATTCATGTAGCCTTCCATGTCTAACTGGCCTCAGGATGGACCATGCTTCTTATGACATCTGGCTGTCCACTACAACATTTTCCTGGGATCAAAACTACTCTTATACTCTCTGGACTTCCAGAAACCATGCCTTAGGGGACTTAATTAACTCATTTATAAGGTGTCCACCATAGAACCAAGCTCTACCTTCTACTTCATTTACTGGGACATATATTCAAACAATATTGCTTTTGCTTCTGGAGAGGAAGTATCATTCAACTCCCCTATCACTCTATTCACCACGCATTTGACTTCTCAGACCAAAATACTTTTTCTTCACCTATATTCCCTTCTATGTATTGTCCCCTTATTCAAGTGTAAGATTTTTTTAAATTAATATATATATATTTATTTATTTTTAGTTTTCAACAATTACTTCTATAAGATTTCGAGTTCCAAATTTTCTCCCAATCTTCCCCTTCCCCCCACCTCAAGATAGCATGTAAATTGATATAAGCTCAACATACATTATCACATTAAACCTATTTTTCACATTAGTCATGTTGTAAAGAAGAATTAGAACCAATGGGAGAAACCATGAGAAAGAAGAAACAAACACACAAAAAAAGAGAATAAATAATATGCTTCGATCTGCATTCAGACTCCATAGTTCCTTTTCTGGAAGTGGATAGTATTTTCTATCATGAGTGTTTTGGAATTGTCTTAGATTTTTGCATTGCTAAGAAGAGATAAGTCTATCAAAGTTAGTCATCACACAATGTGACTGTTACTGTGTACAATGTTCCCCTGGTTCTGCTCACTTCACTCAGCATCAGATCACATAAGTCTTTCCAGGTTTTTCTGAAGTCTGCCTGCTCATCATTTCTTATAGCACAATAGTATAGAACATAAGCTTTTTGAAAGTAAAAATTGTTTCCCTTTGGATTTCTATACCCAGCATTTATCACTATACTTGCTACTCAGTAAGCACTTATTACATGCTTCTCCTTCCACTCTTTCTTCCTCCCTCCTTCCTTTCATTCTTTCCTTTCTTCTTCCCTTCCTTTTTTCCTCCCTCCATTGCTCCATTTCCTTCCCTCTTTCTTTCCTTCCTTGCTTCCTTCTTTCTTTCCTTCCTTCCATTTTTCCTTCCATCCTTCCTCGCTTTTTTCCTGCCAGTTCTAGTCAACCTCCCTCAGATTAATCTACTTTAAGTCCTTTTTTCACCATCTCACATCTATATTAAAAAAATCAGTGACTCCTCGTTTCCTATAATATACCAATACCTCAGGGATCAATGATTTTATCTACTCCAACCCTCATTAGTCATCTTGATCTCTGAACTCAACAGTACTTATGGCCTATAGTACAAAAATCTGTCTTTTAATGATTCACTACTTTTTAGCATTTCTTATGGTTTCACATGTGTTAGTCTTCTCTCTCTAACTACTGAGCATCTGATCACTTACTCCTATAAATGGGACCCATAGGTGTTTAAGTACACTTAACATCAGAGATTCTATGATTCTATATGGTATCCTAATTATGAAACAACGTTCAAGAAACATGGATCTTTCTGTGACATAATTAAAATATCTATCCCATCACTAGAAAGATATTGTTGGATCCATGTCCTACACCAGAAATGAATGAGGTTTTATAGCAAAATAACTTAAGATTCCACAAAATTTTAGAACTAGAAAGGCTACCTTAGTTCTTCATTTTACGCATGAGGATACTGAAGTTATAAAGATGAAATGGCTTACCTAATTATATAGATAGTAGCAAGGCTGGAACTAGAAAATGGATTTCTTTCTTTCTGTTCATTTTTGAAGTGGACCTATAATTTAATGGGAGTCTAAATGCTTTTTGAGGAAACTCCTTTTGCCAATATAGTCATCTGTTATGCACCTTAAATTGTTAGAGGGTTGCCTGGGGCACTGAAATGTTAAATAACTTTCCCAGATTCATGTAGCTAATAGGTACCAGAGAAAGGACTTGAACCCTAGTCTCTTGATTCTGAGGCTGACTCTCTATTTCTCACACTATCCTGCTTCTTCAGGAAAAAGAAAATCATATTATTTATTTTCATTGAATGCGTACAGCATCTTTTTGGCAAGAGCGTTCCTTCCATCATCAGAGATGATAGGACATATGCAGATTAAGTTATGATTTTCATGAATTGCTTTGGGCAAAAATTCATCAACTGGCCAACATACTAGTAACGAACATTTCTGATTCAAATTCTAGTTATGTCACTACTACATATGTGACTTCATTGGGAAGGTCATTAGAACTCTGAACTTCATTGTTTTTTTTTTTTAGAAAATGAAGAGACTGGTTTAGATGATGTCAAAGATCCCATGTAGGGCTAAGGCTACAGACCAATAATATCATTAGGCCCATTCTTGTGGGAACTTGTGAGGTTGGATAACTCTGGCATTATTTTCCATGAAATAGTCAGTGTCATATCTGGAGGAGAAAATCCTCCTGGAGGAAAGAAAGTATGACTCAAATTGTGATCTGAGAGAGTAAACAGGGCATTGTGATGGATCAAGTCAGAATTTATAGAATAACCAAATCCATAGTGTTAGAAAGCACTTGTGAAAACTTTTGTGAAATAGGACCACGATGAATGTAGATGTTGGTCAGAGAAAACTCTAAGGGAATTATACTAGGCATAAGCTAATAATGATTTATAATGTGCAATGTCTCTACTCAATACTATTATTTTATAATGGAGGGTGATAGTTCTGCTTTATCCTTGTTCTATTGAGCCAACATCTTTTTGTGGGCAGGCATTAAGAGCAGGTGGGACATCATATTCTCCTATAATACCTAGTGTTCAGAAGGAGCCTTAGGCATATGGCAGATACTCAACAAAAATGTGGCACATGTCAAATTAATCTCATTTCCTTTATTTTTTTGACAGGATTACTAAACTAAGGATAAAGAGAATGTAATAGTTTACCTATATTTTAGCAAAGCTTTACATAAATTAACTCATACTATTTTGCAGAAGGAGAAATATGGATTAGACAGCAATAAAATCAAATGGTTATAGAATTGATTGGATTATTGGACTCAAAAAGTTTTTTTAATAGTTTAATGTCAAAATGGCAGGTCTCCAATCATGTACTTCATGGATCTGTTTGGCCTTGTGATATTTGACAACCTTTCGATTAATGATATGGATCAAGATGGAGATGGTATACTCATCAAATTTGTAGAAGGCACAAACCTGGGAGAAATTACTAATGCATTAGAATCAAAATCTAAAAGGATCTTGTTGGGATAAAATGTTGGATTGAATCTGATAAGATGAAATTCAATAGGAATAAATGTAAAATCTTGCACTTGGGTACAAAAAAATCAGTTTTACAAGTATAGGATAGAGGAGGTATGGTTAGTAGTTATTCTAAAATGATGGGGGATTTAGTAAACTGCAAAAGTCAATATAGTAAGCACTACAATGTGGTAGTAAAAAAAAAAGCTAATGTGATCTTGGGGCTTCATTGAAGGATATAGTTTCCTGGAATAGGAAATTATAGTCCCAAAATACTGTATCCCTATGAAAACTCATCTGTGTTCAGTTCTGGGTACCAGGGTTTAAGGACATTGATAAGCTGAACTGCATCTAGGGGAGGGCAAACCTGATGGCGAAGGGTTATGTCACGTAAGGATTGATTGAAAGAATTTGGCATGATGTGCCTAGAGAACACAAAATTCAGAAGTTACATAATAGCTTGCTTTGTTTGACCTCAGAACCTGAGACAATGGTTGGTATTTACAAAGAACCTAATTTAGACCTGATTTCAGAAAAAACAAAACAAAACAAAACTTCTTAACAATTAGAGCTGTTCAAAAGTGCAATGGGGCTCTGAAAGAGGTGGATGGTTCTTCCTTTCTGGAAGTCTTCATACAGAAGAAAGACAGGTACTTATCAGGTATGATGTAATAAGTATCCTTGGAATACATAACTACTAAGCTCCTTTCCAATTTTCAAATTCTATGATTATTGCAGTGAGGTTGTATTTTTTAAAACAAAATTATAAATTTTAGTATAGTAAAGACTGTGTTTTTGGAAAGATATCAATAGTAAGCCCTATTCTGTCTCTGTGTCTCTGTCTTCCTTTCTTTTTTTCTTTCTCTCTTTATATGTATGTATCTATATATCTTAGAGTGTATATATATATATATGTATATATATATGTATGCACATATGTATATAGATGGATACTTGGATAAGTGGATACTGTCCTTTTTTCACACTTTGTTCCATGGACATTATGGAAAATTTACAAGTTTTCAAAGTGGTTTTGAGAAAAGGTAGTTGTAAAAATGAAGACATGCCATGGGCTATAAATATCAGCAGTGGCATCATCCTATAATCAATTTGTCTACATCTTCACTATCTTGCAAATAAGGTTTATAGATTGTAATAAAATGGTGAGAAAATTTTCTAGGGGAAAATTTTTGTGGAGGAAGGTTACATTGAAACTTAAAATCAGCTCATTCAACTGATCCTTCTTTGGAAATAGCAGCAGACAGGAGAATGAGACATATTTGAACCTTTCAGTCAGATAGAACTTATCCCTGCCCTAACCTCTCATAACACTTTGTTCACACCACCCCTCTACACTTTCACACTCTACTTTGAATTTAATTATTTGTGTACTTGTCTTATTTCCCTCTTGGTCTGAGGCTGTAGTGTTTTTTCTTGTTGCCATGGAGAACAATCAGGACAGCAGCAGCCCCTGGAGCTGTAGGGCTAAAAGGACTTTTGAAGAAATGGGATGGCAGGAGCAGCTAGATGCACACCCACACACCTACAATCCGAGTATGGCACATTGAGATAATTCCAAAACACTGGTATTTACAGTCTCCCTAGGTCAATGTCCTATTATCTTTGGCTGGATTTTGCCTCTTGTTCACTCTCTCTTAGACTTTGCTGCAGTTCTAGTTTTGACCCTTTTACATCACATATCTCTTCCTCACTATGGATTTTCTAGTTCCACAATTCATTTCCCTATTTCTTAATCTTTTCTGAAACTCTCTAGCTGTTCAAACTGGGGAGGACTCAATCAGCACTGTATGTGCGCTCCCTGTAGATCTCAGCACTCATATTGTCTTCCTCTTCTGTCTCTCATTTGTTTATTTCTAAAAAACCCTACTCTTAGGAAAGGCTCAAAAATTATAAATCTAGAGGTAGAAGTGACCTCAGAGATCATCTCGGTTAACTCTTTTTTTTTATAGTTGAATGACTTGCTCAAAGTTACCCATTTAGTATTAGAGGCAAAATTTGAATGGAAGGTCCAGACTCCAGAGACAAGATTGTTTTTTTTTTTCCATTTTACCACAATTAAAAGATCTCATTAACGTATTTATAATAAATTGTAAATAACCAACAAATATGATGGAGTAACAAGGGAATTTTTCTTTTAACAGAGGCAAGGTTAAAATTAATGGACTGCATCTGTAATAGTGGAATTTCAACTTTCAGTGATTGGGGTGGGGCAGCTATAATTTTGGATGGGAGTTTTTTTTCTAAACCTACTAAAACTATACTATATAATACATAGTCACACCCTTACTTTGCCTATTTTAAGTGTCTTGGGTTACTTGTTTTCCAGGAAAGATACTGAGCATTGAGATTGGTGGTTTGTTTGTTCGGTTTTTTTAAAATAGTATTTCAAGTCCTTTCAGTTGCTGAAGATTAACTTTGCTTTCATCCTTCTTTCCCTACCCATTATTCTCCATTCCACTTCTTAACTCTTTATAACCACCTTCAACCCACCCTAGTCCCTGCCCCTTTCACCCATTCCCTGGGAAAAGCAAAAACAAATCACATTATAGAAGCATTTGAATTTATTTGATTATTTTTGGGTTACTAATTTAGACATCCCCTGATTTCTCTAGTTCCATTTTCCTACCTGATTAATTATTATCTGTTCCTTTTAGTCCAAGAGTCATCTTAACACTCCTAATTACCTCTCTTTCCTTTGACTCTTGACTAAAATTGGTTCCAGCTATGACCATTGCCCTATTATTATAGGCCCATTTGACTTGGACTCCATCTCATAGTTGGGGTGAGTTCTAAGTGAATTTCCCCTCTTATAATTCCCATCCATCTTGGGAGTTCAAGGAAAGAATACTAGTTTTCCTTGTTAAACAAAACAACCTAAACAACTAATGAATAATACACACACATCCACTGTATAGGGAGATTTGGCTATCAGTAGCCTCACTGGACAGAAAGCATGCAAACAGAGGAAGAGCCAGATAAATATTGCATACAATAATTCTGTGGCTAGCTATAAATATGATGTGCTGAAGTCTACTGCTCCCAGGGTAGTGCAGTTAAAGTTGGGATGGAGATTTTGATGAGAAGAGAATTAGAACTCAGTCAACCAGGTCTTGGAATTTTAAAAAACCCCCGAGACAAGTCCATGTTACAGAGGCATTATACATCACCAAGGAGAGTTTCATTTTCCTGTGTCCCTCCCTTGAGGTTTGTGAGTGGAGAGGTTAAGATGATCTTTGGCTTCTTTGTTTCCTGAGGCAGGCTTCCTTGGGCTGTGATGTCCGTTTGTGTTAAAGGGCTTAGCCACAGGCAGTCTGGTCTTGTTGCTTTTTTTTTATTGCTCAGATGCTCCACTGGAGTCATAATAAGATTAGCTTCAAGAAAGTACACGTCATGACCTCAGTCTTTGCTGCAACTTGTTCTACAAAGTCAGGAAAGTGTAAATTCTCTGGCTAAATCCAGTCATCGTTAAAAAACCCTGAGCACCTCAGAAAGTTCCCTCTCTTCTAGTGATTTATGTTTTCTGCTTTTGTGAACCATGATAGAAATATGGTCTTCTATATGAGGATAAAGTGTAATATCCTGGTGTTGGCAGCATATATCTCTGGTGCAAATTTTGCTGCACTCAGAAGCTCTATTTCAGCAAAACTTTAGCTGCTTTTAATCTTGGAGAAAACTCTGTGTGTGTGTGTGTGTGTGTGTGTGTGTGTGTGTGTGTGTGTGTGCGCGCGTGCATTACCTTAACTGAAGGCCATGCTTAGCATAGGCTGCCCTGCTTTCCTTTCAAGGAGATAAAAGAAGAATTTGCAATTGTATAACATACTGAAAGACAGTGTTGCAAGACAAGCATGGCACTATACTTGGAGTTGGGAAAACACTGCTTTGAATCCTGCCTGACACTTCATAGCTGTGTGACCCTGGGCAAGTCATTGAATTTTTCAGAGGCTCAGTCCCCTCCTTTGGAAAATGGAGCTAATGACCAAAGGTGCTACTTGCATCCCTTAAAACCTTGTACCCCTCAAAACATGATGGAAATGTAAATTGTTACATTATTAATGGACCTTCCCAGAGCAGGGTACAGCTGGGCAGTCTGTTTGATAGAGCTGAATTTGTATTAATAGCTCATTTTCAAATAGCCCTTTACAGCTGATAGAGGCTTGCCTCTCAACAACCCCATGAATGAAGCAATGCAAGTATCATTAGCCTCACTTTACCCATGATGAAAGGAGTCCCAGTGTGGTTAAGTGCATTACTCATAACTACTAAATTGCAAAGCCTGGTTTAGGGGGGAATTCTGACTCACGTTCACAGAATAGCTAGAAGGGACTTTAGAACTCATCTCATTTCATAGAGGAAACTGATTTTAGGTAACTTCTCTAGGGTTAGGCAGATAGTAAATGTATATAAACTCTAGTCTTCCAACTGTGCATTGAATAGTCTTTCCATTTAAGACAACTGCAAATAGAACATGGAGAACTCATCAGTAAGTCTCTAGCCAGTCTAGTGATGATGTGCCTCCCTGTACCAGAATAGAACTTAAAGTTCACGTACAAAACAAGAATATCATTTTTAGAATTCCAGATTAAATGCTAGTTTTCATATTATGATCCCCAGTGAAAGATGTGAGACCACAACTAGTGCTTTGAACTCTGCAGCTGAAAGTCACCCTCACAAGACAGAGGACAATTTATTACTTTTCCTTTGTCTTTACTAGGGATGATTTATAACCATGAAAAATGGCATAGCAGTATTTGGCTGTAGCCCTAGATGACTTGAAAACATGCTACTACTAGTTGACCCAGATATTGACTAGGGATCCTGATGATGACTCCACTGTAGATTCCAATTCCAGCTAGTAGGTCTTTGAAGGAAGATAATTATGCTCTACATGGGTCAGAACAACTTAAAAATACCCTAATTTCAAATATCCCTTCTCTCTTGAGTCATTAAAGCAATCCTTAAATATACTAAACGTAGACTCATGCACTTCCTGGACATCTCCAGCCATGCCATCTATACTTGACTCCTTTTGGCCCATAATCTCCACTCACTCCCCAACTGAGAATGGACTTTGATCCTGGAAACACCCTTCCTGGACATTTATAGACATGCCAAAGCTGATTTCCCCCCTTTCCAGCTCTCCATCTTCCTTGTATATAGTATGTTTCCCCATTAAAATTTGAACTCTTAAGGGAGAGACCATCTTGCTTGCTTTTGTATCAGCAGTGCTTAGCACCATATCTGGAACACTGAAAGTACTTAATAAATATTTTATCTATCTATCAATCTATCTATCTATTCTTTTATGAAGGAAGAGCCTTAATATTTTTCTTCGGAACAAATAGCATGAAACAAGCCTTCTTTTTTTTTGTAGGGAGGGAGAAAATATATAACATACCTAGGATACTGGGAGTCTGTTGCTGGGGAGTCTGCTACTGGGAGTGGTGGGTTTAGTGAAGAAATAGCTATCGGTAGCTTCCCAACTTAACTAGCTATTCTTATTATTCCCCTCACTGAGTTCTCCTTTGATCCCTTACCATGGTATATAGGTGTCCTTGAATTCTTGAAGGCCATAGCAGTGAAGCATAAACTCTGGCAGGACCTATCAGGGTGGAAAGATTTCAAGGATAGTCTTGGCAAAAAAAAAAAAAAAAAAATCTGTTTTCTGAGGATCACTCTAGCTAAGTACAGTACAATAAGCTGGCTCCTTGGTGAAGAATTTGGCAACTAAGGAAAATTTCCTTGGCAACTAAGGAAACTACACACACAGACACACACACACACACGTGCACGCACGTGCGAGCATGCACATGTGGGCATCAATAATCTTGTGTTACTTCCATTCTATCTATACTGAAAACAGCAAAGTGATAGAAAAGAAGACAGAGGGTGACACGAATCACAGGTTTTAGACCATCTAAAAACATGAAATGAATCGTTGGTGCTCTCATAATGACATCTTTTTCCAATTACCAACAAAAGAACATACCACTGGAAGAACAAAATTGTAGTAATCTTGATATTTTCTCTCTCTATAAAGTTAGAAGACAAAAAGAATTTGCAGTGAAATGGAAGGATGGTTCACAGGCTCTCCTTGAAGAGACAAATAAAGGAACTTGTGGCATTGGTTTTATTGTGTGTCCAGAAGTTGTTAGAAACAACACTTCGTGGTACATTTGGTCATCCTTGAATTGCAGTACTTATGATAAGTATTTACAAAAAGACCATCATGCAACTTACATATTAACATTTTTTGTAGAAAATGGTAGAGAAATTCTAAAAAAGACTAGATAAGAACCTCCAAATCAAATCAATATATATATATATATACACACACACACACACTATATATATATATATATATATACACATATGTATAGATAGATAGATACTTAGTGATTCTATAAATGGATGAGAATAGGTGAGGTTGTGATAAAATATCTTAGAAAATATGATCTAGCTAAAAGGAACCAAGGATTTGTTTGCTACACAGAAGCCTCACATCTTTACTTTGTGAATATTTTCACTGAGGAAAGCATTAGAGGTAATGGTTATGGAGAATCCCCAAAACATCACAAAAATGAAAACAATTATGTTTAACAGATGTGGAAGTCATTCTCAAAATAACTAGTTTTGTAATCAGCCAATGACTTATTACAGTAAAAATTAAAATTCATTCAAAATTAGAAGAAAAAATAATGGATACAATATGTAATTAAAACAACTCTAACCAAATTTATTAAACAAGTTATTTGAATTAAAATAGTGAGCATTCATACTAAAATAGAAGCAGCTAGTTGGCACAGTAGACAGAGTATTAGACTTGTAGTCAGGAATACCTGATTTCAAATATGGCTTCAGACACTTAGTTCCTGGGCAAATCGCTTATACTCTGTTTGTCTCAATATCTTCATCTTTAAAATATGGACAATAATAGCACCTATCTCCCAAGATTGTTGTGATGATTACATGAGATAATATTTGTAAAGTACTTGGCAAACCTTAAAGTACTAAGTATATTCTAGATGTTGTTGTTATTTAGGAAATGTATGGATCAAAAAACATTGATACCAATTATAACAATTTCATACACAAGATTAAGTAATGTAAATCAACTGCCATAATAAGGAGACCAAAAAGGACTCAAAACTCAGTCATCAATGCTTGACTTACTTGTCAGTCAAAGAACAATGACAGATAAGGGCAACATTGGTTTAAAATGTAAACTTATCTTTAAAATCTTCCAGAAAAAGTTGGTAGAAGATTAGAAGCAGTATTTCCCCATAAAAATACTATTCTAACCAGATTTCTCCATGCAGTCTAAATTAAACAGTATTTCTTGACATATAACAATAATAGTAATGATAATTATAATAATAATAAATTATATAGGAATCCTTGAATGAGAACCAATGAAAAGAAAAATGGCTTAAAGAAAAACTCATCTAAGTCATCTCAAATACATTTGAGCATGCATCTGGAAGGAAAACATCAAGCAGGAGGAAGACGGAAAGCATTTTTTAAAATTTTTAAAGAATTAAATATTTGGCTATCACAGATAGAAAGGACCATATTTAGACTTAGACATCACAACACTGGTTGTGGTTTCTAGAGTAAGTAGAAATGACACCAAAGAGGACAATGGAATAAGCATCTATATTTGAAGAAAGATGCACAAAAGAGCTAGAGGCAAGATAAGTTTCATGTCATTGACAAATGATACTCAAGGTATTTGAATCAGGGAAAGATATCAAAGCACAAGGCAAATCTTGGACCTTATTAGTCCAAAAATAGGTGATGGATAGAGTATCAATAACTTCCAATCCATTTACCTATCCATTTATCCTTCCAATCCATTTATATACATTTATATCATGTACATAAAGTGTTTTTATGATAACATCTCTACACATCAAAGCTATCCCTTGATAAGAGAATTCAAAAGGAATATTCAGACTTTCTCAAGTAATATTCTATGGCAGCCAACATTTTTATAATCATAATTGACTAAAAGATGTAGAAAATCAGGATCTCAGTATATTCAATGTTTATTATTTTAAAAAGTATTTGATTAGTAAGAGCAAAAATTTGCTTCACAAGTTCTCCTCTAACTAGATTCCTCTGTGCATGCTATTCAAATTATATAGGATTCTTTGACCAACATAATAATAATAATAATAATAATATAGGATTCCTTGACAGATTTTTTTTATTATTGAACTTTAAGTTTTCCAAGGTAGGTATATACCATTTGATCTTCAGAAAAAAAACAAAAACCTGAATGGTAGGTACTATTATAATCCTGATTTTATAGATTAGGAAACTAAAGCAGAAAGAATTTAAGAGACTTGCATCAATGCCTGAGGCAGAATTTGAAGTTAGTTCTTCCTAACTTCAAGTCCTATATTCTATTGCACCAACTAGCTGCAATACAATAGTTGTTTGACCACTCCCTAAGTATTATATGACTTAAAAGAGAGAGACATATACTGGTCAAATGTGTTCATACTACTGTCATGGAGAAGATCCAGCACAGGGTCCAAGTTGAAGACAGATTCCCTATAGATCTTGAGGTCCTCCACATGTACCTAATTGTAGATGAAATTGTGCTTATGCCCTTAAGCCCTAGACCAGCATTCAAGAGTCTTTTAAATCAGATGTATAATTATTCAGAATAGTTTGGCCTACTTAACCACACAGGAAAAATCAAGGGTATAAAGTTGTATATAAAATATATAAAATTGTCCAGACAGTGATGCACAACTGGATGCATAATCTACTGAGCTTGTCCACACAAATTTTTGGAAGACATTGAAGATAAATAATGAGTTGGATCTGGGGTTTAAGAAGACCAAAAGAATGAGCTTGGTTGCCTTTTGGAAATGGCAAAGTTATTTGAAGTGACCTCCAAACTTCTCCCTGAAAAAAAAGACCATCTTTTATCTATTAAAATATTATTTAAAGGGGGAGCTGAGCCAAGATGGTAGAGTGAAAGCAGGGAGTAACCTGATCTCTCCCCCAAACCCCTTCAAATACCTTTAAAAAGTGACTCTGAACAAATTCTAGAGCAGCAGAACCCACAAAGAGACAGAGTGAGGCAGATTTCCAGCCCAAGACAACCTGGAAGGTTGACAGGAAGGGTTGGTTGCACCAGGCTGAGAGGAACACAGTCTAGTGCAGGCCATGCTGGCCCACACCTGGCCCCAGCAAACCTGGAGTGGGCCTCAGGGGACTGGATCACTGGCAGCAGTGGTGGTTTCCAGATTTCTCATCCCACAGAAGCCAGAGACAACTTAGAAAGTCAGTGGGAGGCATCTGTCAGAACTGGGTGAGAGAGGTGCACTATAGTATAGGGCCTGCCAATACAGCCATAGCCCCAGCAAGTCAGGAGCAAGTCTTAGGAGTGACTGAATCAGCAGCAGCAGCAGCAGCAGCAGTGAGGGCAGCAGCAACAGCTGCTCTTGGAGCTATCAGCCCACAGACAGAATGTTTGAAATTCACCTATTTCCACTTCTGGGAGGCAAGATGGCAGAGTAAGCAGTAAGTCACTCTCACCTTCCCTTATTGACCTTGAAAAACTCAGAGAATGCTGCCCCAAGAAAAATCCTGAAATACTGCAGCCAGCAGAAAGATGAGGCTTCCTAAAAGCCAGTCTTTTAGCTTAGGAGGCCAGGGGGATTAATGAGAAAGGTCCCTCTTGCTGTGGCTGAAGGGGACCAATATAGTACAGGCGGCGTCCCAGAAAGCCAGCAGCAAGCCCCACCTTGGCAAATCAATGGGAGATTCTGAGCTCCAGGGTGATGGAGCAAGCAAGCGCCAACACCAGGCACACACCAGCCACTACCAACAGTTTCAGCTCAGTACCATGTAAGCTACCATACAGTTACAGCCTCCAGCTGCTAGCACCTGAGACCCCAGCACACAAAACCAGTAACCAGGCCCCTAAGCCCCCAGCAAAAGAAGCCTGGGACAGTGTCCCCTGTGGCCCAGAAGCAAAGATCAACTTTAAAAGCCAGAAAAAAGGCAAACAACATGAGCAAGAAGCATCAAAGAAAACAAAACAAAACAAAACAAAACAATGACCATAGAGAAGTATCTTGGTAACAGTGAAAATCAAAACACACATTCAGGAGAGGACAACATTGTAAATAAACCCACATCGGAAACCTCATAGGGGAATATGAACTGGTCTCAAGCCCCAAAAACCTTCTTTGAAGAGCTCAAGAAGGATTTTAAAAGTCAAATAAGAGAGGTAGAGGAAAAATCAAGCAATTCCTTTAAAAATACAATTGACAAAATGGAAAAAAAGCACACTGAAGAAAATGACTCCTTAAAAAGTAGAATTGGCCAAATGGAAAAGGAAGTACAAAAGCTAGCTGAAGAAAACAACTCATTAAAAATTAGAATTGGGCAAGTGGAAGCTAATGACTCTATGTGACATCAAAATATTATTTTAAAATGCATTCTCTGTGTATATGAATCTTGGGATGTTATAGTCTCTAAAGAGTTGAAGGGCAACAGAGAAGTACATTGTGTGTATGTGTGTGTATGTATATGTGTATGTAAGTAGTAGCAAAATATAAACAAGCAATTATGAAGAGATACGCTTATCTTTCATCATAAAAATGAAGAATAATAGATGGTCCATATTCAAAATTCCTATTCTTAGGATTTCAGAAAACATTAAAGAAGACTCCCAGCATATTTTATGAACTCCCCTGATGGCAAACCTTAGAGTCAGTATGGACAAGAGACATAGAAGATGAGAAGTCATGGTTAAATTGTGATTTAATTCATGGAAGGAATACCAACATTGAAGAGAACAAGTATCCATTTGAATACTGAATATTTGAAAGGCAAGCATCTATTAATAAAAGAAAAGGAAACTACATATTCCCTCATAAGTGTAAATGAAAAAGAAACAGACACAGAAAAGACCTAATCAGGAAGGAAGTATACAATTGCAAGTACCCTTTTGTAATCCTATGTAACCAAGTTACCTAATTTGGATTTGACCCTGATCATTAACCAAAAAGCTTTCTTTTTAAATGAAACCTCATAGTCCTAATTTTTTTTAGTTATCCTTCAGTGGAGCCTCACTTCAATTATGTCTACTCTTTGCTTCATCAGTATGTGTTAAATGAAAGATTGAGGGACCCTTCATTAAAATGCACTTAGATAATCTCTACATCCCAAATATATCACCTGTGAAATGAAAGGTTATCTATATCAGATAACCTGTAAGGTCCTTTTCTGCTCCAACACTGTGCTCTAATGATCCTACATTTTCTCCTGGTTAATGTTCTCTAAATACTCAGGGCATTTCATTGTTCCAGTATTTTCTCTAGCACCCAGCACTTGGAAAACATAGAGGGGCAGAAGCTCTCCATGGTAGAAAGGTTATCCCAGGAGAAAAGCAAAGGCTAACAGCTGACTATTACGTCAGCCAGTATGCCAAATATCCCTATTTGCATGATATTTTCAGGGATCAAAGTGTCCCTGCAAGGTCATGACTTATAGTGAGTCATTTTTTTTAACCAACCTATTTTACTTCAAAATAAAATGCAAGAAAAAAATGATGCAGTAGGAAGAACCCTTCACTAAAATCAAAAGACATGAGTCCAAATCTAACTCTGCCCTGAGTTAGACACTTACTAGCTATGTGACTGAGGACAAGTTTTTTAACCTCCTAGAGTCTAGGTTTCCTTTTATGTAAAATGGGAGTAACAATGCTTGAACAACCTACCTCACAGGGTTGTTATGAGGAAAATATCATGCAGATCTTAAAGTACTATGTAAATGAAAATTGTTAGTACTAAGTAATTTTTAGGGTTGTTTTAAGTTTCACATGAGGTTCACATGGGTTTGGAATGTCTTAGTAACCAAAGCAGATTCTATAAATATCAAATATTAGGCATTAATATACACAAAGGACACATACTGGGTTATTAAGCAATAATAGGGAAGAGTTTTTTTGGGAGGGGGTTACTTTTAATGTTTGAGATTGATCTCAGAGAACGCAACTGTGTCCTCCTGTAAAATGTCCGTTCGTGTCATTTTTGGAGAAAAATGTGGGGATGGATGATCTGAGCCAGTGTGACATTTCTGATGTTCTTAAGAAAAATATGTTTGTTTGTTGCCCAAAATGACAAATAGTTCAGAGTCCAATAAAAACATCATTTTCTAAGAGAAGAGATTGCTTTACAGCCACTATACAACAAAATAAAATATCTCACATCCACAGCTCATGTCCACCACTGTCTATAAAGAGGTTTATATAAGGTTTTTTCCCCTCTTTTTTCCCCTTTGCAAATGCACATTCAGTTGAATAGATTTTCCTGGAGTTTGATTCTTAACCCATCCAATGTTCTGACCCGTGACAGGCTGCAAGACATGGACTGAGAGGGTTATTGGAGTAAGGAGAAATCTCCCTTTGAGCAAGAGAGGAATGCTTTTGATTGGATTGGAGGGAAATGGCAAGGAAGCTCACAGTTTTCCCCTGCCAAGGCCAATCTCTTCTAGTCTTCACCACTTTGGTCTAAAGACACTCAGTTGTTCCCACTTATAACTTCTTTCCTAATGAATTATCCCCCATGTGCTCCTCATTATTTTATCATTATCCCCATTCTTCTGCCAGTTTCACCTTGTTTTCCAGATCTGAACATACACAGGAGGTAATTCTGGAAATCTTTTCTTACCTGTCCCTTTAAATATAAAAGCCCAGCTGCCTCAGTTTCCTCAACTGTAAAATAGAAATTATAACAACACCTACCTCATATGGTTAATGTGAGGATCAAATGAGAAAATATTTGTACATTCCTGGAACATATTAGATGCTATATAAATGGTTATTCCCTTCCACTTTTCCTCCAGTGAGTGCATCACTTCCTTTACCTGATCAGTTTCCAGAATATAGAAGTCATTCAAATTCTACTTTAGCATATGAAAATTCAAGCCTTTCCAGTGATCAAAATGAATTCCCAATAAGTTAGATGATGACAGAGCTAGGAGACTTATGAGTTGACTTATGAGACTTATGAGAGCCCTATGAGTTGACAAAAGAGCACTATTTAACACAGGATACCATGCTTGCTTGTCTGTGGGATTGTCCAATGTTGTGCCCTAATTTTTCCTGTTGTTGTGGTTCCAGAAAAAATGAATTAAAAAAACCAGTATCCACATCTTCTTATCTGAATTAAACATGGTGGTTTGCTTCTTTCAAACTGAATCCATAGGATCATTGGTGAGGAAAGAAGCTTAGGGGTCACATCATCCTTGACCTAATACATTAATTCCCTCACAAATTATCTTCTACCTTTTACTTGGATGGTTTCTCATTCTTTGTTCTGTGTATTCTCCATCCTCCTAGATTAGACTTTAAGTTCCCTGAGGATAAGAACCAGTACTCATTCATTCATTTATTCACCTTGCAAACCCTAATTCAGTGTCTACTTTGTGAAAAGTACATACTGTGGTTGATTATAGGGAGTTACACAATAAAGAATAAAGTAAAGTCCATGGTACCTTCCTTCTAGTTCTTTTTGGTGTTATTCAGTCATTTTTAGTCATATCCAACTCTTCATGAACCCATTTGGGATTTTCTTGGCAAAGATAACAGAATGTTTAGCCATTTCCTTCTCCAACTCATTTTACAGATGAGGAAATTGAGTCAAATGGGGTTAAATGACTTGCCCAGGGTCACGCAACTCATAAATGTCTGAGGTCAGATTTGAACTCAGGAAGAATCTTCCTTACTCCAGGCCTGGAGCTCTATCCACTGTATTACCTAGTTGTCCAGATTTTTTAGTTTCCATTTAGCTGCACTGTGTTTATAAACTGGCTTGTGCTCTGGAATACACACTGTGTTAAAAAACAAACAAACAAACAAAATAAAATCTTGTGAAATAAGCCACCTTGTCCTATGAAAATGAATTGAGATCAGAAATACTCCTGAAGGTGTCTTTGATCTTAGCACAGATCCCCATAGCAGTGCCCCTGCTCTCCATGCATAGTATTACCTTTCTATCTTTACAAGTCTAGGGAGGGTTAATTAGCACATGTTTTAATAATAGTTTGGATGATTAAAGTGTCTACTATTGTAATTTCTACTATTGTTATTTCTAATTCGGAACAATCTGATTCTTTTGATCCTTTTTTTTCTCTGATCAAAGTGACCTCATTTATACTTTGGTCAGATCCAAACAGGTCAATGCATGCAAAAACTAGGTTTCTTTTTTTTTGCCTCCAAAGTCAGTATCCTCAAACATCATTTTTGTCATGCCACCTCTCCACTCCAGAACTTTTAAGGATTTTCTATTAACTGATAATACTATTTACTAGTCATGTGGTCTTGAGAAGACACTCAGCATCCTACTATATCAGTTGCTTCACTTATAAAACTCAAGTCTTCTTACTGAGTAAAGTAGGACTATCACCTCCTTATTACTGCCACAATTCTTTTAATACATTTTAAGATGACATTTGCTTTATTAACTACTACCTTACACTACTGAATAATGCTGAGTTTGAAGTCCACTAATATCCCTGGTAAATAGAAGCCATTAGTAGACTTGAATGCTGGACTGGGGAATCTATCTTTAGTCATAGATGTAATAAGGAGCTGTTGAAATTTTTGAGCAGGGGGTAATGTGGTCAGTCTTTTATCTTAGGAATGTTAATTTGGAAGTGTGAGCACAATGGATCAGAAAGAAGAGAGACTGGAAGGTGGAGAACTAATAACGTATCAAAATAGTCCAGGTTATGGGCGATGGGAGTCTGAACTGGGATTGTGGTTGTGTGGGTGATTAAATGTAAAATAATCTTCTAGACATTGTGAAAGTAGAATGGACATGACTTTGCAACTGATTAGATATGGGGAGTGACAGAGATAGGAATGAAGTATGATTCTGAGGTTGCAGATTTATTTGACTGAAATGACAGAAGACCCAATATGCAAAGTTTAGTGACTTTTTCCAGCAGTCTTTGAGTAGCAGGTGAGTAGGAACACAAGTAGTTTGGGGTTTGGTAAAGCAGATGCAGAGATATGACAAGATGGTAAGGAATTCAAAGATATGGTATAGTGTATATTTCAAGCATAGTCAAAAATGAACAAAAGGAAGTAAGGCTACATAGTTCAAGGGTGATAGACTAAGAGTATGGAGATGTGTAGATGGGTCTGGAAGTCAAGGTGAGAAAAAAGACTGAATTTAAAAGAAGTGAGAAAAAAGAGAGCAATGGAAGGATAGGTGATATAATCAGAGAGAAATTACAGAGCTTAAGACCAGGGAGGAAAGCAGGGGTAGCAATCACATGATCTCAGACAAAAATAGATCTAATTAAGACATAAAGAAGGAAATTATATCTTGCTGAAAGATATCATATCAACACTAAACATATATGCACCAAATGGTATAGCATCTAGATTTTTGAAGAAGTTGAATGAGTTATAGGAGGAAATAGATAATAAAACCATATTAGTTGGGGACCTGAACCTCTCCCTCTCAGAACTAGATAAATATAACCACACAATAAACCAGAAAGAAGTTAAGGAGGCGAATAAAATTCTGGAAGATAGATATGATAGATCTCTGGAGAAAACTGGAATGGGAATAGAAAGGAATGTGCCTTTTTTCTCAGCAGTACATGGCACCTACATAAAAACTGACCATGTATTAGGACGTAAAAACCTCACAACCAAATGCAAAAAAGCAGAAATAGTAAGTGCATCCTTTTCAGATCATAATACAATAAAAAATACATTTGATAATAGACAATGAAAAGAGAGATTAAAAATAATTAGAAATTAAATAAGCTAATGCTAGAAACAAGTGGGTAAAAGAATAAATCATAGAAATATTGATAATTACATTAAGGAAAGTGACACAAAGAGACAACATACCAAAATTTATGGGTTACAGCCAAAGCAGTACTGAGGGAAAAATGTATATTTCTAATAAAATAGAGAAAAAGCAGATCAATGAATTGGGCATGCAATTAAAAAAAGTAGAAAGATAACAAGTGAAAAATTCCCAATTAACACAAAATTGAAAATCCTGAAAATCAAAGGAGAGATGAATAAAATTTAAAGTAAGAAAACCATTGAAACAATAAATAAAACTAGAAGTTGGTTTTATGAAAAAAACCCAATAAAACAGATAATCCATTGGTTAATTTGATTTAAGAAAAAGAAAGAAGAAAACCAAATTACTAGTATCAAAGATGAAAGGGGTAAATTCACTACCAATGAAGAGAAAAATTTTGCCCAATTATATGCCAAAAAATTTGACAAGCTAAATGAAATTGATAATACCTACAAAAATATGAATTACCCAGATTAACAGAAGAGGAAATAAAATACTTAATCCAACCTTAGAAAAAGAAATTGAACAACCCATCAATGAACTCCTTCAAAAAAAAAAACAACCCCAAACCAGACAAATTCACAAGTGAATTCTACCAAACATTTAAAGAAAAATTAATCTCAATACTATATAAACTATTTGGGAGAATTGGCAAAGGAGTCCTACCAAATTCCTTTTAGGACACAAATATGGGGCTAATACCCAATCAGAGAAAGAAAATCATTGACCAAATTTCTTAATGAATATTGATGCAAAAATTTTAAATAAAATACTAGCAAGGAGATTACAGCAATATATCACAAGGATCATACACTATGACCAGGTGGGATTTATACCAGGAATACAGGGCTGGTTCAATATTAGGAAAACTATTAGCATAATTGAACATATCAATAATAAAACCAACAGCAATCATATAATTATCTCAATAGATGCAGAAAAAGCCTTTGACAAAATATAGCACCCATTCCTATTAAAAACACTAGAGAACATAGGAATAAATGGAGCTTACCTTAAAATTATAAGTAATATTTATCTAAGACCATCAGCAAGCATTATCTGTAATGAGGATAAGCTAGAAGCCTTTCCAATACAATCTTGGGTGTAGCAAGGATACCCATTGTCATCTCTATTATTTAATATAGTACTGGGAATGTTAGCTATGACAATAAGAGAAGAAAAAGAAATTAAAAGTACTATAGAATAGGCAATGAGGAAATAAAACTATCATTCTTCTCAGATGATATGATGGTATACTGAGAAAATCCTAGAGAATCAACTAAAAAACTACTTGAAATTGTTAACAACTTCAGCAAAGTTGCAGGATACAAAATAAATCCACATATATCATGGGCATTTCTATAGAGATAGAAAGAGAAATTCCATTTAAAATAACTGTAGACAATATAAAATACTTGGGAGTCTACCTGCTAAAACAAACCCAGGAACTATATAAGCACAACTATGAAACACTTCTCACATAAATAAAATCAGAGCTAAACAATCAGAAAAATATTCATTGCTCATGCATAGTCTGTTCCAATATAGTAAAAATGACAATTCTACCTACATTAATCTATTTATTCAGTGCCATGCCAATCAAACCATCAAAATTATTTTATAGAGTTAGAAAAAATAATAACAAAATTAATCTGGAAGAACAAAAGCTCAAGGATATCAAGGGAATTGATGAAAAAAATGTGAAAGAAAGTGGTCTAGCTAGCCATACCAAATTTCAAACTGTAATGTAAAGTGGTAATTATCAAAACAATCTGGTACTGGCTAAGAAATAGAGTGGTGGATCAGTGAAATAGATAAAGTAGAACTTACAGTAAATGACCATAGTAATCTAGTATATGATACACCCAAAGATCCAAGCTTTTGGAACAAAAATTCATTATTTGAAAAAAACTGCTGGGAATACTGGAAAATAGTATGGCATAAACTAGGTATAGATCAACATCTCACACTGCATACCAAGATCAGGTCATAATAAGTACATGACTTACACATAAAGGGTGGTACCATTAGCAAATTAAGAGAGCATGAAATAGTTTATCTGTCATATTTATGCATAAGGGAAGAATTTAGGACCAAAGAAGACATAGAGAGCATCACAAAATATAAAATAGATAATTTTGATTACATAAAATTGAAAAGTTTTTGCACAAACAAAAAAATTGCAACCAAAATTATAAAGAAAGCAGAAAACTGGGAGGAAAATTTAGAACAAATATCCCAGATAAAGGCCTCATTTCTCAAATATATAGAGAAATGAGTCAAATTTATAAAAATACAAATCATTCCCCAATTGATAAATGGACAAAGGATATAAACAGGTAGTTTTCAGACAAAAAAATTAAAGTTATTTATAGTCATAAAAAAGCTCTAAGTCATATTGATGAGAGAAATGCAAATTAGAACAACTCTGAAGTACTATCTCACACCTATCAGAGTGGCTAATATGACAAAAAGGAAGAATGTTGCATGTTGGAGGGGATGTGGGAAAACTGGGACACTAATGAACTGTTGGTGGAATTATGAACTGATCCAACCATTCTAGAGAGCGATTTGGAACTCTGCTCAAAGAGCTATAAAACTGTGTATACCCTTTGATCCAGTGTGATACCATTACTAGTTCTATATCCTGAAGACATCCTAAAAAAGGAAAAAGACCTATTTGTACAAAAAATATTTATAGTGGCTCTTTTTTTGTGGCAGCTAAGAACTAGAAATAAAAGGGATGCCCATCAATTGGGGGAAATGGCTAAACAAGTTGTAGTATGTAATTGTAATGGAATATTATTATGCCATAAGAAATGATAAGCAGGATAATTTCAGAAAAACCTGGAAAGACTTACATGAAATGATGCGTAGTGAAATGAACAGAACCAAGAGAATGTTGCAAACATTAACAGTAATAGTAGTCGATGAAGAACTCTGAATGACTTAGCTGTTCTCAGCAATACACTGATCCAAGACAATCCCAAAGGATTAATGAGGAAACATACTGAAAGAACTGATATTGATTGAATACAGGCTTAAACATGCCATTTTTTATTTTCTTTCATTTTTTCTTTTATTTAACTCTTATTGTACAAAATGGATAATATGGAAATGTTTTACATAATTGCACTGTATAACCTATATCTGATTGCTTACCATCACAAGGAGGGGGTAGAGGTGGAGAGGGAGAGAGGGAGTGATAAAGTTTGGATTTAAGATTTGATTGGATTTAAGATTGATTATTAATTGACAGGTCAGGGAATTCCTGATACCTGATATTCCCATACCTGATCTTACTTCTACTAATTTGTGAGTCCTATGGTCTTCAATAGGAAATTTTAACAGATACAAGATTCTCGTGATGCTAGTCTGTATTGGGCTAAAGGAGTAGAGCTAATTTCACCCAAACTCTCCAGTCTAATTTTCTGAGTGATTTAAAAAAAGGAAGAAATCAGAGCTTTTTCATAGACTTACAATTGCTGTAATAGAATGGAGAGCCATTAGGGATGGCCAGCTGTTATGCTGTAGGGAAACAATTCTTTAGAAGTCTTCCATGGTAAGATGCCAAGAATTGTTATCATCTGGGATATAAGGTTAGATGAGGCAAGAGTTTATCCAGATAGAGAAATAAGATTTAGGTAAACTCAGATCAGAACAATGACTAGA
Organism: Vombatus ursinus; assembly: GCF_900497805.2. Classification (NCBI taxonomy): domain Eukaryota; kingdom Metazoa; phylum Chordata; class Mammalia; order Diprotodontia; family Vombatidae; genus Vombatus; species Vombatus ursinus. The sequence continues at coordinate 44,240,907 of NW_020954556.1, read as the reverse complement.
GAAAAGATGACATTCAGTTGGGATGAATTAGTGAAAAAGCCAGTTTTCCACTCTTTTTTTAAAATTCCCTTCTTACTCAATATGCTAGGTTTACTTTAGATGTTCGGAGGACTTGTTGAAACCCTACTCATCCTTCAAGATTCAAGCAAATTCTACCTCTCACTTGTAAATTTCCCTGATCCTCAAAGGAATAAGTAATTCCCAGTTCTCCTGAACCCTCACATTTTCTTTATACTTCTCTTATGTACCTTATTTGTACCTTATTTCATTTTTTTATACATCTCATTTCTTCCTATTCTACAGTAAATTCTTTGAAGACAGAGATTGCTTCTAATTCAACCTCATAATGACCTAGACACTTATGGAATCATACATTGTAGATATCCAATAATAATTTGTTCAGTTTTTAATATGTGCCATCAGCTGTTTCAAAGTGCCAGATTTTTCATGATGGCTCATTCTCTATATTGTTGCCACTGCTCCTCCACCAATATCTACAACGAAAGACCCTTAAAGGGAAAGGTACAGAGTAATAATGTCCCTGGTTTTCTGTATTTTAAGGTTGAAATCTATCTTTCATTTACACTGCATATATTTGGTACGTATTTAGTTATTTGCATGTTGCTTCTCTCATTAAAAATTTAAGTTTCTTGAGAACAGGACCCATGTTTTTGCCTTTTTTTTTTTTAGTATCCTGAGCACTTAACATAGTGCCCAGCACATAGTAAGAGTTTAATAAATGCTTATTGACTTACTGATGGGGAATGGCTCTAGCTGTCATTATCTGTGGAGGAAGAGAACATGGTGGCTTAGGGAATGATTTTTCCTCTCAATGCTTCCCTCACTCCTAGCTCCCCATTTAATTATTTTTATAAACATTTACACTTTATTTCTATTCCTGAGGCTTTTGTGAGTTGGTGTTGATAAGTCAGAGAATGTTTGTATCACACACATCTCATAGAAAAATATGAAGGTCTGGGGTTTTCATTGGAGATATGAAAAGATACATTGTATATGTATACATTTAGACAAATGTATATATGTGTGTGTGTGTGTGTGTGTGTGTGTGTGTGTGTATTTATGAAGTTTTTTTTTTGGAGGAGAGGAAACACTAACAACTCAGTGAGTTAAGAAAGGTTTTCTGTGGCAGATGGCACATAACCTAAGTCCTGAAGAAGGCTAGGAATTCTAAGAGGTAGAAATCAGAAGGAAACATAATCCAGATATGGGAGGCAGCATATGAAAAGGCATAGAGGTGATAGCTAGAATATTAAAGTCATAATAGGCCAGTTCAGCCAGAATAAAGAGTGTGCTTAGTGTGAAAGAAGTGTGGACAGAGGAACTAGAGTTAATTGGCGAGGAGCTTTGAAGGCCAAACCACAATGTTTGTCTTTTATCTTAGCAACAATAGGAAGTCACTGAATGTTCTTGAGACAAGAGAGTGATACGGTCAGACTTATGCTTTAGAGAAATTACTGTGGCATGTGATGTGTGTAGAGTAGAAACAGGAATTCCAATTAATAGGTTATTTCAATAGTCCATACAAAAGCATATAACAACCTGGATTTGAGTTACAATTAAATGAATGGAGATAAAAGGACAAATATAAGGAGACAGAATCAATAAGTCTTGGAAAAGGATTGGATATGAGACACTCAGGAGAGAGATGAGTTGAGAATGACTCCCAAGTTGCAAACTTGGGTGATTAAAATGGTGGTGGATCCCTCAAAAGAATTAGAGAAATTAGAAGAAAAGTGGATCTTGGTGTGTGTGTGTATGTGTATGTGAAGATAGTGAGTTCAATTTTAAACATTTTGAATTTGATATGCTTATGGAACATTCAGGTAGAGATGTCCAACAGGTAACTGGTAATTTGTGACTGGAGCTCAATGGAGAGACTACAAACTTTCTCTGGAGAACAAAACAAGAAACATAACTCCTGGACATCTCCTTGAACCAAGAAAACTCCTTAATGAATCATAGATAACTTACATCCTCAGGAGACCACCAATCTGTAGACCAGAAACTGCCTTGTTTCCTAGCTCTGAAAATTGCTACCAGTTTTGAGCCTCCAGGTACACACCTAAATGATGCTCTTCATTCTTTGCTCCCCTGCCTAGGAATGGTGGTGGCCAGTTTCATTGTTCCATAAGTTTTCTGCCACTGAATTATACATTTGAATTTCCTATAATGAATTATTGCCTTCTGCTTAAACAGAATCTATTGGAACCTTTCCCCCATTGAACTTGAGGATATTGTTTCATCCTTTACCGATGGATCCCCTTTGCTTAACCTTATCAATAGCAGGTAAGAATTTTCTATACGGTGCAACAAGAAATGGGATGGGTTTTGTCATTGGTATTGTATAGCAGTGAAGTATCACATTTAACATCGTGATACGTGTATTTTGTGTTTACTTCCTCACCAGCCCTGTGTCTGCCCAATTTCCCCAAATGTGCATCATTTATTCTTATTTTAAAGTTAAATGAAGTTCTAATTAAATTTGTCTTGAGAAGTTATTTTGAGAATTTCACAACTATCCCTCCCTCCAGTCTTGTCAAAATCAGGGCTCAGAATTACTTCCATAAAGGGGATCAAACACCCAAATCCAGGATAAAATGTGGGCAGCTGGAACATTCCACATCCAAAACACTGAGGTCAAGAGAAGCTGTGAGGTGCCTCTCAGTCCATATCTACACACTTCACAGGCTCCTGCTCTGATCTGCATACCACCCTGAAGATGTGAGTCTGATGTGTGATTGGAAGGGGAAGGTGAGAAAGAGGGAGGGCAGGACTTCCTGCTGTCCACAGCAGCCAAAGAGTCTTGCCCCCAGGCCTAGAGGGTCCCTTCAGGGCTTGAGTGATCTGGAGCTGCTGTCAACATCAATTGAATTAGCCGATAACTGTGAATCCCATCTTCACATTGTCAGGCTCTGACTCATCTCTCCCTCTCTGGGCTGGAAGGGGCCCAAATTGACTTCCCTTATGCTTATAGAAGAAGGCACCTGTCTCTCTAAATTCCAGGATCTCCTCTCACTAGCTTGGCTCCTATTAAAGGACCAAAATCAGATATCTATACACCTGTTTGTGTTAGCTCAATAACTTCCTACTACAAAGAGAAGTAGAAAATGAGATATTAAGCAGAAAGCAATCAGAGAATTGTTTGATGTTCTAGGGTTAAGAACAGTAAAGCTGAGGGATAGATGGAAGGAGCTGGGGACAGAGAGACACACACAGAGACAGAGTCAGAGACAGAGGGAGATAGAGACATAAAGAAACAGAGAGAGACATAGACAAAGAGATGTTGGAAGAGACAAAAACAGAAAGAGACAAAGGGATTAGAGAGAGAGAAAGGAAAAGGAAGAGTAAAGAGAAGGGAGAACAGAGGGAGGATGAAAAAGGGAAGGAAAAGAAGGGAAAGAAGAGAAAGAGAAATGAAAGAAAAAATAAAGACAGAAAGGGGGAACCAGGCAAAGAGGAAAGAAAAGAAGAAATAGGGAAAGCAAGGGAAAATGAAGTGGAGGTAGAAAGCAAGAAAAAAGGGAGGAAAAAGGAGAGAGGAAGAGAAGAGATAGTAAAGGTTGATAGTGATATCAGGAAAGAAAGAAGGAAAGAAGGGGATACAGAGAGAATAAAGACAGAAAGGAAAATATAAGAAAACAGAAGAAGAAGAGTGAGTAGGAACAATTCTGAACATCACGAAAAGCATTCACTCATAAATTTGAGTGAATGGTTCCCTGAGGAGCTGGATTTTTTTGATTAAATTTTCACCATCACTATACTGTTTAGTTCCTGTGTATTGTACACACACATTCACATACACACTACACACACACACACACACACCCTATACACACACACACAGACATACACACTGTTCTAAATAAATAGAAAAATCATTACCAGAAAATGGGGTTGCTTCACCAGCCTTCTCTTTCCCCAGGGGGTCACAAAGGAAGTAAAATGTAGTAAATTAAACATAATCATCATCCTTCACTACTAGTCTCAAATACATTGCAATTTGCTTTAGCTGAGTGGCCTTTATAAGACTTGACAACTTGCATAGTTAATAAGACAGATGGGATTTTATGGGGATTCAGTCTACTTCCTTCATTCGTTGATTGAAGGTCTACTAAGTGCTTAACACCCTGCTAGACCCTAGAACCTGCGAGGGATACAAATATATATTATACACAGTCCCTGCCTTCTAATCTAAGAGTTTCTAATCTAATTGGGGAAATAAACCAAAGGAAGTTAAATAGGAATTTGAGAGAGAAATAATGACAAAGACAATATGTACAAAATGTCATAAGGCAGTATATTTTTTAAAAGCAAATGAATAGCACAGATAGGTTGCTACAGTCAAAGAATTCCTCACCTTGTGTCCAGCTCACAAGCATTGAGCCTCTCTGTAATTAGCTAGGCTGATCCTTGGAAAGTACAAATGGTGTCCTGCTGAGACCTCCTTGAACCGTTTCCCCCTGGCAAAATTTGAAAGAGCTTGAGCTATGCTGGTTTAGACTGTGAAATCCCAGAGTCACCTCTATGCCAGATGAAGCATGAGAGTAGGATTTGTTAAATAACACAGGTCCTATAAATTTAGAGGAAGGCATTGTGGTTGTGAATGTCACCCAGGTTTACAACTGTGGAATTACTTTTGCTTCCCCATCTACCTGACTCCAGATATCCAATCAGTCAGTATGCCTTGTTGATTCTACCTCCACAACATAGCTCATTTCTATCCTTTTCACTCCCTTGGCTACCACCCTAGTTAAGGCTTTCATCTTGCCACTGAAAAATGCAATGGCCTCCTGTTTGGTCTTTCTGTCTCCATTTTTCAGCCAAATCTCCACACATCTGCCAAAGAGATAGTCCTAAACATATGTCATACCACAGCATTCCCCTACTCGATGAATTCCAGTAGCTCCCTATTATAATTAAGATCAAATATAAATGCATAATATGGCTTTCATCTATGCTCTAGGCTTATGCAGTATATCCGTCCCTTCATGTACTCTGTGGTCCATCCATCTTCATACAGATCCTATCTTCCATTTCTACACTTTTGCACAACACACCCAGAATGCATTGCTTTCTTACTTTCATATATTAGAATCTCTAACCTCCTTCCAAACTCAGCGCCTTACATGTGAGGCCTTCACTGATTCCCCCCAGCTGGTGGTCCCCTCCTCTGAAATTACATTGTATTAATTTGTGTCGCTATACATGCATGCTGTTTCCTTTCTTAGGGGAGAGCCTGTTTCACTAATTTTTTATCCTAAAAGCATCTTATCTAACAGGTGCTTATTAAATGCTTTTTGATTGATTGTTCTATTGACAAAGGAAAGTCATGGTCTGGAGAATAAGTTCACAGTCAGTTCTGGCTCAGCAGTCAATTCAAAGTATTTTCTTCATGATCTAGTAAGTAGATGAGAAATAGTCACAGAATATCCATACACGCTCTGCACTGAGTGCTCCATTACATGCCATCTTGCATTTCTTAAAGCAAATTCACCAAGACTTCACAAGAGTTGATACCAGGCCATGTAAATTACACATGATCCCCAGGAGGGAGCCCTTCTTGGCCATTCACCCCATTATAACTTTTACAACTGAGGTAGTTAGCCTGAAGTCAATGAACTTCTTTTTCTAACATTTTGATAACTATATTTCAATACGTTTGGTTTCCTTTATAAATTATGGTTTATTTTATGTTTCTAAAAATATTCTGACAAAAAGTCCATAGAATTCTTCATACTGCCAAAGAGGTCTGTGACACATATGAAAACAAGTTAAGAACTCTTGGTCTAGAACTTCCAGTTAGATTAAGGCCCATCTCAAATAACATTTCCCAGATGAGGCCTTTCCTGATTCCTGCATGACCCCAGTTCCTAGTGACCTTCTCCTCTAAAAATACTTTATATTCATTCTGCATATGTATTACATTGAGTTATCTGTATATACTTTGTTTCAGTAACATGCAAGATCCTCGAGGGGAAGATAAGTTTTACATCATTAGTGCTCCCACATAGTGTCCTCCAGATTCTCCCCCAACAAACTGTCTCCCATGCTTTGTCAGGATCATGTAAGATATCTTGTAATACATGAGAGATAAATTTGATTATTAACAACAAACATGGCATAAAACAAAAAGGTGTATGCTTATCAAAAAGTTTTCGCCACTGACATGGAAGGTGTGCCAGTTCAAGTCTATAATGAACTTCTTGTAGCCTGGGAAAGAAGAAGGTGTAATCCCATAACAAGAGTAAGTAATTACCATGGAGAGTCCTTGTGCTCCATTGGTACCCATGTAATATCAAGAGATCCTAGCATTTAACACAATGCCTAGCCCATAACAGGCACTGAATAAATGTTTATTGATTAGTTGGTTGATTGATCTAGATGCAGAGGTTCCAAAAGTGAGAGATACCACTTCATAGAGCGTACCGGAATAATCCCAGGGGAGCTGTAGTAGTCTCAGGTGCAATTGGGAGGTGTTGAATAAAAATAAAGGGGAGATGGAAGCATTAGGAAAGAAGAGAAGAGAAGAAAATTTTGAAAAACCATTCACACATGTTTCATCTGTTGTGTAACAGAGTTTAAGTCATAGTGATTACATTATTTTCCAAATAAACACACAAAATGCAAGTTATAACCAATCAATTGTCAAATCCACCAACAGGTCTTAACAAGAAAGTGTTGGCAGGTGAGCATGCCATGCTTTGTTGGGAAGTGTAGCATGCATTGGCAGGAATATGTGCGTGTAATGACTTGTTTACAATACAATACTATATGGTTACATGATGCAATATTGCATCATTGAAATTTCGATGTGGGAAAAAACACAAATATACACTAAACTATTAAATTTAAGATGTGTCATCTACTTTAAAATATACTTTATATTTTTTGAAATGATGTAAATTTCAAAAAAGTTAAAAGGTTAAAGAAATGGATGGATTACAATCTACACTGGACGATATTTAACTTAATAACACTTAAGTTAATTTAACACCATTTAATAAATGCTGACTGACTGATTGGTTGATGAAGCATCTGTATTGATGAGGGCTCAGACAGATCTATTGAAGCATTTCCAGGGATTGCATAGTGCTTGGGTCATAAATTTTAACTGACTTGAATCAACTAACAAATATTTAATAAGTACCTCCTATGTGCCAAGTACTATACTAGGTGCTGGAGCTACAAAAACAAAAACAAAGCAGTCCCTGTCCTCAAGGAGCTTACATTCTAATTAAGTGAACAACATGTATGAGCAAATAGTATCAAAATACATACAAAATAAATTCAAGGTAATTTGAGGGGAAATCACTAGCAACTGGCTAGAAGGTAGAAATCAGCAAAGTTCTCATGTAAGGGGGGCAATTCAGGTAAATTTTGAAAGAGGTTAGTGATTCTAAGAAGCAGACATGGGGAGAGAGTACATTTTAGGCCTAGAGAACAGCGTAAACAAAGGTACAGATATGAGAGATGGAACGCCGTGTGTGAAGGACTACAAGTCAGTCACTTTGGCTGGATTGTAGAGCACATGCAAGGGAATAGTAAATAATAATAATAAGTGCTTAATAAAATATTTGTTTAATTGAACTGAATGATTCAAGTAAAGTTTACTTCAACTAGAAAAACTCAGTCATCACTGTGGGCACAACTCTCTGTGAAGTAGAGACAAGAGATGAAATGATATTGGGATCTTACTTGGCATAAATAGAAGACAAGGTGGTTTTGTTTTTTAATCATAGTAACACAAATAGAGACTAGCAGGGCAAAATGGATATAGCAATGATCTCAGACTCAATCAGACCTGGTTTCAAATCCTGATTTTATACATAATGATTGGGTGACCCTTGGCAAGTCGCTTAACCTCAGTCCCCCAGGCACACTTCTGGGACTAAATTGCAGAAAAGATATGGGTCTCTTTTAGTAGTTTCCTATACCAGTGAAATCACACTTCTGGTCAATAAAACAAAAAAAAATCTAATTTCATTAGGTTTTGTTTGTCATTGTCTGGGGTTATGAAGGGAGGAGGAGATTTGGCGGGGAAGGCTGTATATTGGCCAAGGAGAAACTGAACAAGCTCATAGGTTCCTGCACTGTAGGAGAGAATGGGGAGTTGCCTTTCAGCTCCTCACTCTGGAAACATGCTTAGAAGTTGCAATCAACCCATCAACTCACCCTTCAAGCTGAGGGTATTTTGATAAGCACTAGCACAAGGAGTTTTCCTATGAATAACATCCTAAATTCCTCTTCTTGGAGCTAGTTTTGAACTTGAAATTAATATTTGGCTTTTTAAGATGGGGGTGGGGCACAAATCAGGGCATGGAGATATGTTCATTTCTAAATTGAGACTCAAAACAATTATTCTACTCAGGAAAATGGCCCCAAGCCTGCACAATTCAGGCTTTCTAGCTCCTGCAAAAAAAAAATGGCCTGGAGGAGAAATGGCCTTTAAAGAAAAGGTTAGATTTCAATTTAAAATCGGGGAGGTACCCAAGGAAACCAAACAAAGATACTCTTCATCTCCTAACATCTGTCATCAGTTGAGCCATGTGAGCTCTCCTTGGATGGAAAAATTACCTTTCATCTTTTCTGCTTGTGAGGCACATTATGTGTTAGGAGCTAAATGTAAGCTGCCTGGCTCGAGCTGTCAACAACTATGCACTCTGTCACCAATAATGCTGCTGCATATGTGGACAAAAGTTTGAGGTCTTATTGCTAATTTACCAGATTTATTGTGTTATTTTCTTATTGCTCTCTTCTGGGGTAAAAATAGAAAAAAAATCCAATTTCTGATGCAGCTTTAATCTAGTGGGGACTGTTGGAAGCTAATAGAAGTGAGGCCATAAATTCAGAATTCACAAAGGGGTGGAGGAAGCTGGGAGATTTGTTCCTGTCACTCAGACTTAGATATTCTGCATTAGAAAGCCAGTATCCTGTTACAGATGATAAAGGCCCAAGTTCAGAGAGGCAGCTTGCATAAATATAGCATATAGCAGGAAAAATCACGATCTCTTTCATTCATTTTTTCCTAGGCCCAGAGCAGTTATGAGCCATGTGATACATCTTTTGTTCTTTCCTTATGGAATTTCCTCCCAATAGGGCCCACATTCAGCACAGTATACTAGCTATGCCCAATAGGAATTCTGGGCATTAGAGGTTGATTGTCAATGCTTTAATCTGAGCCTAGATACTGGCTGGTACAGCTATTCCATTTGTTTGTGTTTATCTCATATAGAAATATTAAAACCTGGCTCAGGCCCCAGAGCAAAGGAAGATACAAGTGAATCTTCCATGTTCCTATATAGAGGGACCAAAAAAAGGTAGATAGGTAGGTAGAGTAAATAGTAGTAGTAGAAGTAGTAGTAATAGCAGTAATAGTAGTAATAGTAATAGTACTAGTGATGGTAGTAGTAGTAATAGCAGCAGTTGTAATAATAGTAGTAATAGTATTAGCAATAGCAGTAGTGATAGTAGCAGTAGTAGTCATAATAGCAATGGTAACAGTTGTAGTAGTAGTAGTAGTTGTAGTAGTAATAGTAGTAGTAGTAGCAATAATAGTAGTTGTAGTGGTGGTGCTGGTAGTAGTAGTGGCAGTAGTGGTAGTAGTAGTAATAACAGTATCAGCAGCAGCAGCAGTAGCAATAGATTTGGAAAGTATCCTAATGAAAGCTTATTAAAATATTAAGAAAACACAAGGCCCATCTACTCTAGAGAACTACAGGAAGATTAATACTTGTCACAAAAAGAGAAAGAAATTCAATATTCTTATATAATAAGACAAAAACTTCACATTTTTGGAATAAGCAAATGTTAGCTCACTGAGCACTGGTCAGAGTTGATAATAAATATGTTATTGAATTTGTTAAATTTAAATAAAAGTGGTTTACCTTTGGATAGAGCCTTGGATGTTACAAAAATTCAAATATAGAATCCGAAGTCCCTCTAGAGGTGATAGGTGTATGAACTCAGATAACAATATGCTGACAAAGATGTTTTCAACAAATGGTTTAATCATGAAGATTTACTTTTTGAAATGAAAGGGTTTATAATGGCAATATTGGGCCAGGTCATTGCCCCTAGAAATTATGTAAGGGTGAATATAAGGAACCCAGATTTGTTCATCAACGTAGATATTATAAGAAAAAAGCAGAAATCATGCAGCACATCATAGCAGGCTGTAAAAATTTAGCACCCAACAAATACTGAAAAATATGGCTCTTCATGGCTGGAATTAAATATCAGAAGTTCACTGTCTTTAATGGACTGACATAACCAATGCTTATATTATAAATACAAATCATAAAATACCCTGGAAAAGTTCACTGTACTGGATCCAAACCATTATCACAGATTAAAGTTTTTTCATCTCCTGGGTATACATTAATCCATAAAGACTTCACAATTTTTTAATATTTTTACAAATACATGTAAAAACAATTTTAACATTCATTTTTAAAAATTGAATTCAAAATTATTTATCTTCCTCCTTTTCCTACCCCCTCATTGAGAAGGCAAACAATTTGATATACTTATATGTATATATATATATATATACATATATATTATATGCAGTCATGCAAAATGTGTTTCCATATTAGTTATGTTGTAAAAGAAAACACAGACCAAAAAAACTCACAAAAAAATAAAAAGTAAGAAATGGTATGCTTTGATCTGCATTCAGATTCCATCAGTTGTTTCTCTGGAGGTGGATAGCATTTTTCAGCATAAGTCCTTAGGAATTGTCTTGGATCTCTGCATTGCTGAGAATAGCTAAATCATTCATAGTATTGCTGCTATTGTGTACTGTGTTTTCTTGGTTCTGCTCACTTCACATTAGTTCATGTAAGTCTTTCCAGTTTTTCTTAGAAACCATCCCCCCTCATCATTTCTTATAGCACAATAGTATTCCATCACAATTCAGCCATTCCCTAATTGATGGGCATCTCCTCAATTTCCAATTCTTTGCCACTGCAAAAAGAGCTACTATAAATATTTTTGTACATATTGGTCCTTTTCCTTTTTAAAAATCTGTTTGGGCATAGTTGCAAATTACTCTCCAGAATGGTTGGATTAGTTCACAACTCTACAAACTGTGTATTAGTGTTCCAATTTTCCCACATTCCCTCTAACATTGGTTACTTTTCCTTTTCTGTTATATTAGCCAATCTGATAACATGTGGGGTGGTTGCTCAGAGTTGTTTTCATTTGCATTTCTTTAACCAATAGTGATTAGAACATTTTTTTTGACTATAGACAGCTTTGATTTCTTCATCTGAAAACTTCCTGCTCATAGTCTTAGACCATTTCTCAATTGGGGAAATGACTTGTATGCCTATAAATCTGACTCAGTTCTCTACATATTTGTGAAATGAGGCCTTTATCAGGGAAAATCACTATAAATTTTCCCCCAGTTTTCTGCTTTTCTTTTAATCTTGGCTGCATTGGTATTGTTTGTGCAAAACCTTTTTTAATTTAATATTATCAAAATTATCCATTTCACATCCTGTAATGCTCATGTTTGATCATAAATTCTTCCCTTATCCATACATCTGACAGATAAACTATTCAATGCTCCCCTAATTTGCTTATGGTATTACCCTTTATGTCCAAAACATATACCCATTTTGACCTTATCTTGGTAGATGATGTGAAATGTTGGTCTATACCTCATTTCAGCCATACTGTTTTCCAGTTTCCCCAGATTTTGTCAAGTAATAAGTTCTTGTCCCCGAAACTGGGATCTCTGCTTTATTGTTGCTGTTTAGCTGTGTCCAACCCTTTGTGACCCCATGACCATAGCATGCCAGGCTCTTCTATCCTTCACTATCTCCCACAGTCTGCAAAGATTGGATTCAGTCAAAGGGCCACACGATTTGTTCTGTGAAGTTTGCATTCAGTCAAAGAACCACACTTGAGGACATGTGGCCTCAAGGTCACAGGTTCCCCGCTCCTGATTGACTATGTGGACCTTTACTGGTACAGTGATGTCTCTGCTTTTATTATGCTGTCCAAATTTGCCATAGCTTTCCTTCCAAGGAACACATGTCCTTTAATTTCTTATCTGCAGTTACCATTTGCAGTGATCTTTGAGCCCAAGAATATAAAATCTGACATTGCTTCCATTTCTTCTCCCTCTACTTGCCTGGAAGGAATGAGACCAGCTGCCAAAAATCTTAATTTTTTTTAATGTTAAACTTCACACCAGTTTTTATATTCTCCTCTTTTACCCTCATCAAGAGGCTTTTTCACTATTTCTGCCATCAAAGTAGTATCATCTACATATCTGAGGTTTGTTGATATTTGTCTTGGCAATCTTAATTCTGGTTTTTGATTCTTCTAGCCTATCATTAGATATTATGTATTCTACACACAAGTTAAATAAATAAGGTGACAATATATAGCCTATCATACTCCTTTTCCCATCTTAAACCAGTTAATTGTTTGATATTCAGTTCTAAATGGGTGCTTCTTGGCTCATATAAGGGTTCCTCAGGAAACAAGTAAGATGATCTGGTATGCTCATCTCTTTGAAGACTTGCCACATTTTGCCATGATCTATATAGTCTAAGATTTTACTGTTTTCAATGAAGCAGAAGGAGATTTTTTTTCTGTAACTCTCTTGCTTTCTCCACAATCCAGCAAATGTTGGCAATTTGGTCTCTAGTTCCTCTGCCTCTTCAAAAACCAGCCTGCTCTTCTGGTAATTCTTGGTTCACATACTGCTGACATCTAACTTTCATAATCTTAAGCATAACGTTGCTGGTGTGAAATGAGTGCAATTGTTTGGTAATTTGAACATTCCTTGGCATTTCCCTGCCATGTATTGGGACATAAACTGATCTTTTCCAATCCAGTGGCCACTGTTAAGTTTTTTCAAATTTGCTGGCATATTGAGTGCAGAACTTTTACAGCATCATCTTTTAGGATTTTAAATAGCTCAACTGGAATTCTATCACCTTCACTAGCCTCATTATTAGCAATGCTAAGACCCACTTGACTTCATTCTCCAGGATGTCTGGCTCTAGATCAGTAAACACCATCACGTTTATCAGTGATGTTAAGATCTCTCTTCTATAGTTCTTTTGTATTTTTTGCCACCACTTCTTAGTCTCTTCAGAGTCTATTTAGTCCCTATCATTTTTGTATTTTATCAAGTCCATTTTTGCCTGAATCATTTCCTTGATATCACTAATTTTCTTGAAAAGATCTTGTCTTTTCCATACTATTGTTTTCTTCTTTTTCTTTGCATTGCTCATTTAAGAAAATCTTATCTCACCTTGCTATTCTCTGGAATTCTGCATTAGTTGGGTATGTCTTTCCCTTTCTTCTTTCCCTTTCTCTTTTACTTTCTTTCTTTCCTCAACTATATGTAAAGGCTCATCAGACAGCCATTTTGCTTTCTTGCTCTTCTTTTTCTTTGGAATGTTGTTTTGTTTGTTTGTTTGTTTTTTTTGTTGCAGCCTCCTGTACAATGTTGCATACCTCTATCCATAGTTCTTCAGGCACTCTATCTACCAGATGTCATACCCAGTAGCATATTGGACACCTTCAAAAGTGAGGGGCTCATCTTCTGATGTCATCTCTTTTATAATTTTAGTAATATTCATGGGGTTTTCTTGGCAAAGATATTAGAGTGGTTTGCCATTTCCTTCTCCAGTGGTTCACCTTTTATTAAAATTCTTTACTATGACCTGTCTATCTTGGGTAACACTGAACAGCATAACTCATAGTTTCATTGAGATATGCAAGCCCCTCTGCCAGGACAAAGAAGTAATCTGGGGGGGCGGGGGAGAGTGCATTTATCACTAAATTACTGTAGTCGTTACCAATTGGGTATTGTGTACCTAATCTATTCCACTGATCCACCACTTTATCTCTAATGCAGTTCCAGATTGTTTTAATGATTACCACTTTGTAACGCAGTTTAGTATAGAAATGCTGATGTTTTGTGTGGGTTCATTTTATATCTTGCAACTTTGATAAAGTTGTTAATTATTTCAACTAGTTTTTCTCTAAGGTTCTCTATGATTCCCTACGATTCTCTGTGATTCTCTATGATTCTCCAAGTATACTATAACATCATCTGCAAAGAATTATAGTTTTGTTTACTTATTGCATATTTTTGTTTTTTCATTTTTTTCTCTTATTATTATAAGTAGCATTTATAGTGCAATGTTGAATAATAGTGGTGACAATGGACATCCCTGCTTCACCCCTGATCTTACTGAGAAGGCTTCTAGCTTATCCCCATTAAAGATAATGCTTGCTTGGTGGTTTTAGATAAGTACTACTTATTATTTTAAGGAAAGCTCCACTTATACCCATGCTTCCTAGTGTTTTTAATAGGAATGATTGCTATATTTTGTCAAAAGCATTCTGCATCTGCTGAGACAATCATATAATTTCTGTTGGTTTTGTTATTGATATGGTCAATTACACTGATAGTTTTCCTAATATTGAACTAGCCCTGCATTTTTGGTAAAAACCCTACTTGGTCATAGTATACAATCTTTGTTATATATTGCTGTAATCTCTTTGCTAGTATTTTATCTAAAATTTTTGCATCAATATTAGGGATGTTGGTCTACAGTTTTTGTTCTCTGTTTTTCCTCTTCCTGGTTTAGGCAACAGCACCATGTCCACATCATAAAAGGAATTTGGTAGGACTCCTTCTTCACCTATTTTTCCAAAAAGTTTACATGATAATAGAATTAATTGTTTAAATGTTTGTTAGAATTCACTTGTCAATTCATTTGGTCCTGTGAAATTTTTCTTAGGGAGCTCATTGATTGATTGTTTATTTTTTTTCTAAGATGAGGTTACTTAAGCATTCTATTTCTTCTTCTGTCAATCAGAGCAATGATTTTAAAAGATGTTGAAACATCAAACATTCACAATCCCCAAGCTACATGGTACAGAAAAATTTCTAAGTATACAGATCAAGTTGAAGAGTGCAAAATAATGTGGGTTCAGTCTATGGTACACAAATTATCTCTGTGGTATTCTGATCCTGGAGTTGTGCCAAGGATGCTTTCAGGGAGCCAAGAGAGGATGTTACTAGCATGCTTTATGATGATTCTAGAGGAGCAGTTGTTTCATCCACTTATGACTAGTCTATAGAACATTAACTATCAAAGAATTATAATAATATAATCCCTGCTCACAGAACCATTTCTATATGAACTACATTGAAAAAAATATGAGAATGAGATAGAAATTGTCATCCTTATCATAATAATTGCATTTGTATGTCACTTTAATGTTTACAAAGTGCTTATAGTATTTGTTCCATTTTATTTTCAAAGTAAACCTGTGAAATAGGCGCTTTATTATCACGCCCACTTTATGGATAATGATGTGGAAATTCAGAGAACTTGAGGTTTTGCTCAAGTTACATAGGTAGTAAGTGTCTGAGACAAGACTTGAGCCCAGAACTTTCTGATATCAAGCCCAGGGCACCACTAGGCCAGGCCACCTAAAAGCTTACTCTTAAATGTGTCAAAGATAAAATGCCTGCTCCTGACTATAACCTCTCAGCTTTTCAGAAATCACTTTTTCCATGGTCTTCTCTCTATAATAAGGTTTTGAAGACATTATTACCATGATGCAAATATCAACCTTTCTTAATCTTCTCAATTTGATCATTCTGTTTGTCATTTTAAAAATACCAAATCATATATTGAGGAAACTCAGTTCATACTTTATACTTCTTTAAATTTATTTAGTATAAAGAAATACACCTCAGTGTTCTCAAACATAAAAATGGAACAATAATATCTCTTGTACCCAGCTCAGAAGGCTGTTAAAAGGCTAAATTGAGATAATATACATGAAGTGATTTTCAAACTTTAAAGCACCAGGTAAATGCTAGTCATTTTTATTGTTGTTGTCATTGTTGTTGCTAGTATTATTTTATATTTAAAGCAGAGAGATTGGAAAGAAAAAAATTAGAAAAGTATTATAATGATCCAGGTGAGATACTTGTAATAATGACCTGACCGGGGGTGGTGGCAGTGGGAATGGCCAGAAAAGGATATTTGTGAGAAATTATAGATGTAGAATTGACAGAACATAATAAATGAATAGATGTATTGTGGGTAGGTGAGAGTGGCAAGGGAAAGTATTATAGCGTATAAACATCAACTAAACAGGAATGATGTTCAACATCCCTATTGCCAATGAGATAGAGGCAAATGATTAGATCCAGGTATTGACTTCAGGACTTCATGGGCTACCTTCATTCCAACCATAGCAATAACTAGCTAGCCCATAGAAGGAACAACTATTGGATTAGGTGTCCAAACAAAAGCATCAGAGGAGGAAGCCTGAATCAATGATGAAGGCCCTTAAAATTTAGATACAAAGTTTCTGATTCAGAGAGGACTGATAAGGCCTCTCTAGTACCTCCTTCCTTATGTTACACAAGAGCATTATTCAATATAGCTCCTCTCTGCATCATCCCTCCATCCTGTCTCACCACATCTTTTGCTCTACCAAACACCATGCACAACCCCTTTAATCACATGGAATTGTGTCTTTCATGACCAGTCCCCAATCCTTTGCAATATCTTTGTCCTCTACATCCCTTTTCATGACTTCTTTCCCTTCCATTGCAAAGTCATAGCAACCTTCCTTTTGCCAGATTAGTCTGTTTTATATTTCTAGATAATCTGTAATCAATTCCTGAAACAGTCCCACATTCCCTACAAAGCAAGCTTTGAAAAGGGAATGAGAGAACATCATCTGCAGTTCCATTAGTCACTAGGTGTGTTTTCAGGTTTAGTGTCTCTGAACTCAATCCAGTTCTTTTTCAGGCCTAACTCACTGACCGTTATAATGGAAGTGAGTGGGTAGAGGAAGGAAAACAAAATATGACTCTCTGGTTTCCAACCTTGATGACTGAGGGTTAATGGTGTCACTGCGACATTCTCAAGTCAGGAAGAGGGATGGGTATGGGGTTGGAGTCATGGGGAGATGATGAAATATATTTTGAATATTTTAAATTTGAGGTGCTGATGGGACATCAGATGGAGATGTCCAGCAGGCTGTAGAAAAGATACTTAACTCCTGAGAGTTACAAGTTAGTTGTAGTCACTCCAGGTAAAAGAAGTTTTGAGTTTGTTACCAGGATGAGGAAAGAGTAGACTTAGTGCCTTTTCTGGATGCCAGCTAGCTTTTTATGCCTTGGGAATACTGAAATGAAATGACCCAATTTTATCCTTTTCCCTAAATACTTGAGTTTTTCTGTGTGTCAGGGTTTGACCACCTCTGACACAGGTATGCCTGAGAGAAGAGGAAACAGCTCAGAAGGTGTCATCAAGAATGCATTTGTCATTGACCTTATTTCACAGATTCATCACTGTCAAATCTTTTTCGGCTCAAGACTCCATCACTCAAGGACTTGAGAGACAAGCATATCATGAGGAAAATAGCAAGAAACTCAGGAATAGCAAATTAGGGGCAATAGATCCTAGGAGCTACACTGCTCCCCACAAAGAAGTCTCACCTGGCATGTTAGCTTTCACTCCTTCCATGATAGTCTCCTTATAGCGGAGTAGAAACGTCTGTCCTATGAAACACTCCCCCCCAATTCCATCTAATTCTACTTTAATTTGCCAAAAAAAAAGCAGTTTAAAAAAAGAAGGTTGTCTACTCTTCAGAGTTGTCAGCAGCAACTGCTTACTAGCAGACCTCCCATTTGAACTAGGTGATTGCTCTTGCAACCACTATATTTAAATGGAAATGCCAATGCAACCCTTCTTGGTGCATGTCAAAGTGGCCCCTTTAAATTCTACTGATGTAGAATTTAAAGACTTAGATCTAAGTTAAGGAGAGAAAAGGAGGAAGTCAGACAGTGCAAATGGTATAATTTTAGGTCCCAATGTACTTCTCTTTACGTGTTTTCATGTATTTTGCTGATTGACTAAACCCTAGGGAAAGATGATGGTGGTGGTGGAATGGTGTCTGCGTTTCTCTTTAGGTATCTTATCCACCAATAGCTGGGTTGGTACACTGTCCCAGAAACCAAATATCTATAGTACAATTCAGCTGCAGCTTGCATGACCCCATGCCTTTAGGTTTACCTCGGGCTGCATATGTACTAAGCCCTGTCTAAGATTGCCGCTAGAGTTAGGGTGTACCCAATAGGTACTAAAAGTATAATCAGCATTTGGATAGGTAAAGGAAATATAAGGGAACACTTTAGATTTTTGAAAAAGAGGTTCCTCTTTCAAAGAGGTGAGATTAAAAAAATTGTTTGGGTCATAGTTTGGAGACCATAACTATTTAAAAGAATTTTTGCATGCATAAATAAATGAAGGAATGAATGATCTGAAAGGTACATGATGTGGAGTAGTAAGAGATAAAAACATTTTTAAAAATTATTGTAGTATACATTGCTTGACTGCAAGAAGTGAGTGGGCTTACCATAAAACACTCTAACCTGTATCTAATGTCTTGTACATCCCCCAAGCAAAGGCATAAATCTGCATCAGTTTAGGATAAACACTACCTTAAAGAATTGTAGTTCAATTAACCTTAAGAGTATCATTTCCCTAGGTGACCTAGTGACTACCTAACTGTTGTACTCAGGACAAAAAGGTCCAGGTCTTTTTATAAGTATATGTCTAGGTATATGTATACAAAATTCTTTTTATGTTGTATAGAATAATCAATTGTAGGGCTAGCTTATTTTTTTTCCAAGATATAGATAATGATGAATAAGGTCTAAGGCCTAGTCATCCAATTGCCTGTCACTGTCACAGGCATTCTCCATTCCTTTGTTTTTGTTTTTGTTTTTTTCTCCTGTGTGAATAGTTAAGCCAAACTCTTTTGAGCAGTTTTGGATCTCATTCAGGTAGCTCTGCAATGTTCTAGTGCTTGATATAATCAGTACAATGTCACCCACAAAAAAAAGAGCATTGTGGAGTGGACTGCCTTTGGGAAGTTGAATGATTCTTTAAATGACTCTAAACTTCTCTCTGAAACAAAGGTCCATATTTAAAAACAAAAACACTAAGTGATGGTGCATTTCTGTAGTCCTTGAAGTTGGGGGTCAGAGGATGATGAATCTCTTGAATTTGGGACTTCTGAGATGAAGTAGGGCTAAAGTCAGTCAAATTTCTGCACTAACAGGTGCCATCATGGTGAGACATATGAAGTGGAGGACCACTAGGCTGCCTAAGGAACCAGACCAGGTCAGAAAAAAAGAACAGGTTAAAGCTTCCAACTAAATCAGTATTAAGATCAGGTCCATAAATGACTACTGAACTTCCAGTCTGAGCAAGATAGGAAGAATCACTCTCATAAAACAAAACAAACACTACATTGTTATTACTTTATTATCGTGAATATATATTCTATCTCATTCCTCACCTTCATCACCACTTCCAAGCACTTCAAGCCCATCAAGGCAATATAGCATCCTCATGTGTCAATTGTGGGTCAATAACCAGATCCCAATTTTGCAGGTTTTACCCAACATGAGTCTTGGCTGATTGATTTATTTATGGGAACTCAAGGAAAATAGTGTGTCATCTTTATGCCCAGACTTTTCTGGTATTATCTAGCTAAATAAATTTAGGGAATTTCCTTCAAACAGTTTCCACTGTTTCCTAAGAACTGAACTTGATAATCCCCTCAATGGGTAATGAAGCAACAAATAATGGGTATGAATAGGACACAGAACCTTATAAACTAGAGATCAGTGCAAAAGCTATATAAAAGATCTCATCAGAGAAATGTATGACTGGACAAAATGGGCTGGTCATATAGCAATAGAGAAGGATAATTAATACATAGCCTCCTTGTTCAACTGCTGTTTGTTTAATGTCCAGATATCCACAGAAAAGATTCCATCATATTGTGTGAAGTCCCTGTAGCAGATGTACAGGACATGGGCACAAATCTCAGAGGATAAGGAGATGTGGATGGACTTGAATCTGTATCCTTGAAGGGAGAAGAAAGGAGGTAAAGACCAATGAGTGACCAAGTGCATCAATCATCAATTTCATTTGATATAAGTTTCTGAGCAGAACAAGAAAGAAAAATATCATGCAATCATCCTGAAAGCTAGAGGATATATTAACTAATCTCAAATTCAGCCATGATTCTTACTTTAGTTTTATAGACAACATCTTAATCTCCTCTTACTTTATATACGTTATATCCAAAGTGGTACTCTTCATAGGGTCACCTGTGATATTGCCATGTTTTTATCCTCTACCATCCAATGCCACTTTTTACCATCAAAGTGCTTGGAATCAACTATTTTACCTCTCAGTAAACCATAATTGGGAGGTACCATGGGGGACCATCCTTGTAGTCAGGAAGACTTGGGTTCAATTCTTGCCTCTACTAT
Source organism: Vombatus ursinus (assembly GCF_900497805.2). NCBI lineage: Eukaryota > Metazoa > Chordata > Mammalia > Diprotodontia > Vombatidae > Vombatus > Vombatus ursinus. Next base: position 44,220,530 of record NW_020954556.1, on the reverse strand, counting down.
ATATCAACCATGTGACCAAGAGCAAATTACTTTATTTCTCATTGCCCTACATAACTCTAAAATTATAAATTAGATGAATTATTAAGCAGTACTAGTTGAGAAATCTTCCACAACAGAAATGATATACTCTAAAGAAATCACTGATCTTAAACACACACACACACACACACACACACACACACACACACACTCCAGGGAAACTGCATTTATCATCATGCCACCATCCAACTACAAGGCTCATGAATAGCTTCAACCCAAAGAGTTAGCAAAAATGTACAAAGACAGAGGGTGTGAGCAAAGGGAAGTTCTGAAAGATCTGCAGTAAATAAAGAGAATACTTTGAGATTCCATCTTTAACCTCCTGCTTTATTCCTCTGGTTAAAAGGAGGCTGAAACCTAAACATGGAACTAGAACAACCTGCTGTAGGCTTCTGACACTCCGTACGTGCTACCACATGGCAGGGTGAGCCAAGGTCACTGATTCAGCTTTCTCCCTTCATCTCTTTGCTTTGGGGATGAGAAACTTTTCTGTCATTTTTAGAATCTCCGTGATTATTGATTGTATGACATCTGCTATAGGGAATACAAAGGAAGCTTCTACTGTTTCTCATCACACACTTTTCCAGGATTCAATGGTCTGCACCAATTGCTGTTTTCCTTTTAAAATTGTCAGTGTTCACATTTCTTAGCTTTCCTCCCAACCCTTTAATAAAGTTAAAAACAACAACAATAGCAACCGAACTGTTCAACATACCAAAATTTACTCTGTTCCCTGGAGCATAAGCAAAAAGAACAGCTGTTGGTATTTTTATAGACTTGATGGATTCAGAGGTTTCAGCATATCAGGGAAGTCAATATCTCTGAGGGAACTTGTTTCAGCTCCTTATCATTTATTGAGGTAGCATGACATCAGAGTTCCTAGAACTCTTGACTTGAAGTCAGGAACAATTGGGTTGAAGTCTTACCTTAGATACTCACTAGCTGAGTGTCTCTGAGAAAGTCATTTAGCTACTCTAAGCCTCAGTTTCCATGTCTTAAAAATGAAAATAGTAATACTTGTAGAACCCACATCAGCATGATTTTGAGGCTTAAAGATCAGTTAATAAGGATAAAATACGATAGAATTTTGTTAAGCCCTTTGAATAGCTTATTTTAATATGTTTTTGCTCTACACTCTTAGGGCCAGGCCCTCCTCCCTACTCCCAGATTTTCTCAAATATCCTGAAGTAGTTGGAGAGTTTCTTTTTTCTCTGCTATCTGCTCAAGCCCTTACTAGCTCTGCCCTTGTTTTCTGAAGGGCCTAGTGATTAGCACCCCAGTTACACTTAACCATCTAACAATCAATCAACCAATAAATATTTATTAAGCACCTACTACGTGCCAGGCACTGTTCTTAATTCTGGGCACTGTGTTGGATTAGCTTTTACAAAGAAATATTTAATTCAGAGATATAGCAAGAACAAAGTAAAATATTTTCTCCAACATCTCAGGGTATAATCTCTCCTTCACACCTTGATCTGGGGATGAGGATGAGGTAGTAGTGGAGACTTGGATGACAATTTAGCTCTGTTCCTATATAGCACTGGTCCAAACAAATTCATGTCCAAAACTGGAAATGCCAGACTGGAGTTCCCAACCTTTATTTCCCAGGGTCCTGCTGCTAGGCTGGCTGCAAAACCCATCTTGTATTCCTCTTCTCCTAGATACCCATAGCTTGGGCCACCAGAGCAGACTAGAGTCTCCATTCCCTACACCTAAAATGGAAAAGAACAAAGGAAAAGGTCAAAGACCCAGGCCCATTTCTGGGGGCCACATGGCATCATGTGGGAGGAAGAGGAACCCTCCCTGCTCTTACTCTATGGTATGAGTGAAGAAGTCATTTTCTCCTTCAAATGAATTTCACAAAAGCCACAGTAGGTGCTGTCAGGCTATTTTAAAAATACTGATGGTTCTTACTACAAAAACAGTGAGAAAAGGTTGCTTAAAAGTATATGGTAGGAAAATGGAACGTCTATACATGTTCCAGTATCCCATTCTCCAAGAGGCATATCCCTAGAGTCTTCCTCTTAGGTGGCACCTTCTTAGGTAGTCATGGGTGTGTCCCAGACCACTGCCAATTTTACTGGTTTTGGCAAGAACCAGATCCCTACCCCCATTATATTATCTTACTTGATTCTCAAAACTACCCTGTGAGATACTGTAGGTGATATCACAATTTTACAGATTAGAAAACTGGTTTAGAGAGAATAAATGACTGTCTACTGTTATACAAATAGTCAAAGACAAGATTCAACCCTAGTCTTCCTGACTCCAAGTCCAGCTATGCCATATAACTGCCTATTTCTAACCATAATACATATAAAGCATTTTGAAGACTTTGAAGTCCTATATAAAGATCAATTATTATTGTTGTTGACATTGTTATTTGGTAACCCCACCCTATGACTCCAATAATATCAATTACTTTTTGCTACATGGATGCTCTGCTCTACCCAGATTGGTTTACTCAATCACCCCAAAATCAAGCATAAGAATTCACATAAAGTTCACGGTATTCTCATGTGTAATGCCATCCCATCTTCTCTGTTTATCTAATTATTACCCATTCTCAAGATCCATCACAAAATGCTCTTTCCCCCCTTTGAACACATATAGATAGTCATAGACAGGCTTATGCTGGTAAATGTTTAGGAACTGACTCAAAAAAATTTGTACATGACACATTTTAAAGTTTAGTCTAAATTATTAACATTCTCTCCATCATTTTCTTAAGTCTAGACAGTCACCAAGATAGTAAATCAAGCCTTGACTTATAGGTTTGCCAATTTTTAAAATGTAAAATTGCATAGTGAATATTTAACAATAGGCTCAGGGTTCCAGCTGGTTCCATCACACTGAATCTATGACTTATAGTCACAGTCATAATTATCATAATATTTAGACCTGGAAAGAAAATTAGAGATCTTATCCAACATTTTATTTTACAAAGGAGAATAATAAGGTACTAAGAGCATAAGCTACTTCCTCACCTTATTTGGTAGCAGAGCTCAGTGTAGAGCTCAGGTCTCCTAACTCACAGGTCACCACTCTATACAATCCAGCACATAACCTTTGTAGCAATCATTATAATAGCAACCCTATTTGTTCCTGCCACGTGGGAGATATCTGCAAGTGGCACAATGGTGGTTGTGCTCAGAACAAATAATCTACATTTAAGTGGGCTATAAAAGCATAGACTGAAGAGCACAGGGCTAGACAACCTTGAAAGCAGTCTTATAAATGATCCAGCTGTAGCTATGTTTCTCACCTGTTGTCACTTCTGCCAAAAGTAGTTAGCTTTGGGTTAAATGGACCAATGTTGGGGACTTGACCAAAGCTGGTGATCTGATAAGCTTCCCTTTCCTAGCTTACTTGGAAAGTAGTACCTCTGTGTGATTCTAGAGGTAGAATGTTTTTCTTGACCCTTCTAATATTCCTTTTAAATTCCTTTTCTATAATGCCTGTAATTCTTTCTTCAACTTATCGTTTATGTGAGAACATGTGTCTTTCTCTTGATCTGCACCTTATAACTCAAAGAAAAATGTATCATCAGGGCAGCTAGGTGTCGCAGTGGATAGAACACTGGCCCTGGAGTCAGGAGGACCTGAGTTCAAATCTGACCTCAGACACATAATACTCATTAGCTGTGTGACTCTGGTCAAGTCACTTAACCCCGATTGCCTCATCAAAAGAAAAAAAAATATATATATATATATATATATATATATATATGTGTGTGTATGTATGTATGTGTATATGTATCCTTCTATTACATTTCCAAGAAAGAAGATACCTGTGAGAGGAAAGGCTGTTAGAGAAAATTAGAGAATTGTTCTCTAGTTGTTGGATTGCTAGTGGTAATAGATCCTGATGAGAACTTCCCTATATTAGATTAATTGAAAACCAAATCACCAGTATCAAAAATGAAAAGGGTGAATTCACCACCAATGAAGAGGAAATTAAAGTAATAATTAGGAGTTATTTTGCACAATTGTATGCCAATAAATCTGACAATCTAAGTGAAATGGATGAATATTTACAAAAACATAAATTGCCCAGATTCACAGAAGAGGAAATAAAACACTTAAATAATCCCTCTGATAACTATGATAGACTTAGCTCTTCTCAGCAATCAATGATCTAAGACCATTCTAAAAGACTCATGATGGAAAATGCTTTCCATGTCTAGAGAAAGAACTATGGAGTCTGAATGCAGATTAAAGTATCCTCTTTTCATGTGGATTTTGTTTTCTTTTGTTTTTTTTCTTGTGGTTTTTCCCTTTTGTTCTGATTCTTTTGTCACAACATGACTAATATGCAAACATGTTTAACATGATTATATATGTATAACCTATATCAGATTGCTTGCTATCTTGGGTGGGGGGGAATGGAGGGAGGTTGAAAAATCTGGAACTCAAAATTTAACAAAATTGAATGTTGAAAACTATCTTTACGTGTAACTGGAAAAAACACTGTCATGGAAAATAACAGTCAGCCTGTAGGAGGCTTTATCTAATCTCTTAAGTGATTATTGTTTTTTTTTTTCCCTTCTTAAGCTATGTTCCATCTACTTTGTATCCTATATGTACTAATTTATATACATGAAGCCTCCTCATCTTAAGAGCAAGGACTGTTTTTACTTTTTCTTTTTCTCTCCACTGCTTAGTATAGTACCTGGCACAAACCAAACACTTATTAGGTGATTGATTGACGGGGTGTCCAGTAAATGATCTCTCTGTGCATAAATCTCCCTGAACACAGACCTGATTAAACTCATTATTCCTTTATTTTCTCTTAGATCATGGGTTTGATTCTTCCAATTTAGTTAGCTTACCATAAGTGGGGGATATCGGGCATGGAAGACTAAAGGCTGGAGAGAGAGGGCAGGAAGAGAAGAGGAGAAAGAGGAGGAAGAGGAAGAGGAGGAGGAGGAGGAAGAAACCTCTTTTTCTTGGCCAAAGTGACTCCTAATCTCAGCCACTTCCTCACCTTATTTGGTAGCAGACCTCAGTGTAGAGCTCAGGTCTTCTAACTCACAGGTCACCACTCTATACAATCCAGCACATAACCTTTGTAGCAATCATTATACCAGCAACTCTACTTGTTCTTGCCCTGTGGGAGATTACTGCAAGTGGCACAATGGTAGCTGTGCTCAGAACAAAGAGAAATACATGATAATGAGTGGAGAGAATACTCTACCCATTCCCTTTCACCAACCCAATCCTAACCTTCTATTGTTTGCATTACTCCTTTGGTCTTCAAGCATATAAAGGTATCCCTTCCACACTGGGACATTCTTCATCGTGGCTCTGAGAGATAGCTGGTCTGCTAAGAAATTAGATGGGAATTTCGGGGGAGTTTTGCAAATGCTACAGACAAGACACAAAGGCCAGCAGATGACACAGAACCTATGACCAAATACTTAACCCAAATTTTACAATGAGGTACTGTAAATACCCCATAAAAGATAAAGAAATTCAGACTTCTATGGTATGAAGGGAGTACCAAAAATTTTTATGAAAATTTTCCAAATTATGGGGGCACTGCACCCCTAAGCCCCACAATGTGGAAGGGATTACTGTATCGTCCATAATTATTAGTCTAGTCCTACCAGCATCAGACTTCATTGCCAGGTGACTGATACTGTGTTCTTGGAGGACATAACAATGAAGCATAATTTTTTGAAGGTCTTAACATGTTGGAAAGGCTTGGGTATGGGCTTTTGGGTATGTTGAACTGTATGCCTGTCCTTTGAGGAACAGGCTCACCACCATGTTCACTGCAGGATGATGAATTTCTTGGCCACAACAATTTACTAACTTCAATTATTAAAGCACAGAGAGATTGTGATTTGTGTTGTTGTGATGGCTACAATCACAGAAGACTCACAATCATAGAAGGCTCACAAATGAATGTAACCCAAATGGTTACAAAAAAGTATAATGAGTATAAGCAGTCTGTAGCATATTATCAAGTATGATTTTGCATGACAATGTGTGGAAATAATATCACCAAGGACATATATGACTGGAAAAGAATGTGAATCAGTCATGTATTGAGAATTAAGTGATAACAGATGGACTGCACTGGTATCCATGACCCATTAACACTGCCTCCAGTGCATTGGGCAGATCCTCTGTGGAGGATATATGCAAAGACACATGCAAGAATCACATAGAATAGCAAAACATAGATGTAGGATGTACAACAGTAGACATTGTGCTCACATCAATGAAATCACCAATCCATTAAAACATTGAAGTAAGTCTCATGGGTCTTCTTGTCTCTTTAAGGAAAAGACAAATTTTATCTTTACATTCCGTATAACTCAGAGTTTGGTTCTTTGTTATTGTTTAATAAATCAATACCAATTGACTGAGGATGAATCATTCATTGAAAACCGACTTAGACTACTGAGAAAACAATCTGAACTGCATGCCTTGATAATGCAGACAAGATAGCATGAAATAAACAGCTCTTACTCTCAATGCTCACTCTCAGTTAATGTGAGTATCTACAGTGAGTTACTTGGGCAGAGTTTACATTCCTACTCTCTGCTGTTTACTTCAGGCTTCCTAATCTCTTGAATCCAAAATGGATTCCAAAATTTAAAATGAATTTCTGGTGCAGCAGTAAAGAAGACAGTCTTATTGTATGTTGCCTGGGATCGTGAATTCTGGAAATTGTCTTCTACCCAATGATGACATGTCACTTATCTCTGCTCCATTTCTAGCTTACCCATTTGTTAAATGGGGTCAGAGAAAAGGCCCTCTACTCTGCAAATATCTTGTGAATATTAAGTAGAAACTGCCTTGGGCCTTTTCAGTAGGTGCCAAGAAAATGCATAGCATGTCTTATTTTTATTATAATATTTGGCTATTGACATTCCTACTAAGACCAGAGATGCATTCTTACCTCTTTCCCCTGGGTGAGCTCTTTCATATTCCTCTCTTCCTCTTTCCACTCTACTTTTTCCTTTTGCTATGTATCTTGATCTATTTATTTCCTCCATTCCCATTCAGTGTCTGTTTTCCTTTGGGCTATGATTCCTGAATTATTTAATAGTTGTTCCACTTCTCTACTAACTCAGTCCTCTTGCTTTTTTTAAATTTCATTTTGTTTTCTTCTCACCCAGCCTGCCCTGTTAGTTTCTTAATGGCTTCTCCTGCCCTTAAATATGATTCAGACAGACAAATATTTTACATCTAAATTAGGCAACAGGATAAAAAAAAGGTGGGAATGTCATGCTGGCTTTGTGAGGGCATATGGGTCGGCTAAAGCTGTCTCTAGATGATGGACGGTCAAAAGATATTCTATATGTTAAAGGCATGACAAGTTCTAGAAGGCAGCCTATATGGTTACAGAGGGCTTTCTAGAATGGCTGCAACCAGCCTCAAGGTCACATTGTCCTGGCAATTGGATGGTCCTTGGGAAACTGAGAGTATTTCTTCATTGGGTTCATTACAGATAATGTCTTCTTGACTAAGCTTATGGTCTATGTCTTTTTAAATAATTGTTTTATTTTTAATTTATGTAATAAAACAAGCATTTCCTTAGCATAGTATAATAAAAAAAATGATTGCACATGAAGCTAGAAATCTATTACATACAACTTGCTATTCTTTTTAAATGTATAATAAAGTTAACATATAAGTTTATGGCCTGTATCTCTATACCTCTAGTTTGAAGGGGTAGAATAACCTTTTATCCATAAGTAATATTCCCCTAATATTGTCATATAATTTTTCATTTTTACAAATGACCAAACAGGTACTTTTCAATAGGAAGAACTATTCTGCAAACGCTTGTACATACAGAAGCCCTGCACTCCTCCCTTCCCATACACAAACAGAAAGAATAGCAGAATTTTAGAATTGAAAAGAATTTCAGAGGTTAAGTTAGCCAAAAAAGTACCTGTACTATTATACACATGATAGATGGCTATACAGCCTTTATTTGAAGTCATCCAATGACGGGGAACCTTCTGAACTAGCCCATTCAACTTTTGTACAGATCTAATTGTTAGATTTTTTTTCCCTTGCCTCAAACCTAAACTTGTCAATTTGCAGCTTATAGCCACCACACCTATTTCTCTCTTCTGTGATTCAATAGAAATGAATCCCTCTTCTGCATAATAGTCATACTTGAAGAGAACTATCATCTCCCTACTGAGTCTTTTCTTCTTGAGTCTAAGCGTCCACAATTCCTTCAACCAATTTTCATTTGTAATGAAATTAAAGCTCTTCATAGACACATATACACATGACATGCTTAATCAAAGAAAATTCCCAATAAGTTACAAAATGGAAAAATTGTCTTTGATCTTATTTTGGGCCTGAAGAGCTCATTTTCAGAGAATGGAGAAGTGATCACTCGCTACTATTTTTTTCCCCATCATTTAGTAGTAAATGTTCTCTAACAGGTAATTATTTCATAAGTCTTCCAGTATGCCAAAGGAGTTAAAATACAAGTCATGCTACATAAAACTTAAGTATCACTAAGGTATATTGAGGGATGTAGCACAGCTGACCAGGTCTGTTGTTATTGTTCGTCCTTCATTCTCAAAGAGGACTATGACATCATGAGGTGATGCCATGACATGCAAGTGAATTGGATTTAAGTGAGGGAGGGATGTGCAAAATCACCAGCCTCACTTTCTCCTCTGAAGCCATCTGGGTCCAGTGGCAAGATATAGTTCAGGATGATTGGTGATGGCCTACCAGGTCCTATGCTATTGAGACAAAGGTACTGGCAATACTAAGAAAAAAATTGATCAACAAGCATGCATTATGCACCATGGTATACACCAAACATGGTTGTGTATCCTACCTACAATGGGAATTGTCAAAAAAAGACTAATTACTACTACTAATTAGCTTCACGAAATATGGCAAGCCATTTAACTTGTTCTAGGCCTCAGTTTCCTCATCTATAAGATTTAGAAATTGAACAAATAATCTCTGATACGCTTTCTGTCAAATTCAGTAATTCTATCATTTCCTTTATGGATGCAACCCTAAATTGAAGGCTACAAAGTATACACTTAAAAATCATCTTATTTCACTCCTTATTTCACTTCACATAATATGTATACCTCCCAACCAAATATATGATAACTAGTATTATTGAATAAATGGGATTGTAGAACTGGAAAAGACCTATAATAAATGTTATAAAGCAAATGCAAATTCTCCTCATATACAACAATATATTGTAGAGAAAGAACCCTGAATTTGGAATTAAAAGACCCTGCTAAAATTGTTGCTCTGCTTCTTGGTACATTCAGTATGCCCTTGGACAAGTCACTTACTCTCTTTAGGCTTCAGTTTTCTTTATATATAACATGAAAGGGTTGGATTAGATGATCTCAATTCTCCCATCTACCATTCACGGAGGAACTACTAGAAATAGATGATACCTGATGTGAAGAGGATCATGCTGATCGTGCTTTATCATTCTGAAGAAGAGGGAATTATATATGGAAACCCTCTTGAAGTTCTCTAAACCCTCTCAAGGTTGCCCAAGCACAAAAGAGATCTTGTCCTTGAGGCATCTAGCAGACAAATCAAATAGTGCATTGACCCCAGAGTCAGGAAGACTTGAGTTAAAATCTAGCCTTAAATACTGTTGGGAAAAAATTGGTGACTAAGAAACCAAGACATAAAGTTCCAAGCATGATTAATTTATTAGCAAGGCTAGCAATTGCCACTAGAAGAGATCTAATCAGTAGCCAAGGCAGCTTTTCTATAGTTATAGTTACTATAACTCCAAAATAGACAATGACATCATTGTGGTGAAACAGAGATATATCTTACTCCTGATTGGTCAGTGCTTAAACACAAGTTGTAGTAAATTATCACTAGGTAGTCTAACATCAGGACCAACATCCTTAAGTCTCGTGTCAGTATTTTCTGGCTGATGTTTTCTAAGAGGTCATGCTATTGATTCCTGATTGAAGTGGAATTTGTGAGTGGAAAGCACCCTAGAAAAGAGAACTAACACTCAGGGTTGTTTTCTTGGTTGTTAGAGAAACTGTAGAATAGGGTCAAGTTGTTTGTCTTTATAGTTATTAAAGTATACTCGAGGCATCTTTATATGAAACAATAACAGGAAGGCTTAGCTAGCAATGCTTAATATGATAATTTTTACATAATGATTAAATTAATGATCTGATCAAAATCAATACAAATTAATATTCAGTAAGTAAAATTTCATTATACTTATTAGTTGTGTAATGCTGGGAAAGTCACTTAACTTCTGTCAACCTCAGTTTTCTCCACTATAAAACAGGATAATAATAGCACCTACATCCCAGGGTTGTTGTGAGAATCAAATGAAATATTTGTAAAGTGCTTAGCACAGTGAATGGCACATAGTAGGCACTAAATTCCCTCCTACCACCTTGTCCTGAGCAAAGTGACATATAAGTTCAGAGACCGGCTCTTTTCTGCCCAATGTTCTGACTTTGGAGTCTCTAAAACAATAGGAGGCACCTATAAAGACTGACTTACTGGGGATAGACAGCAATAGCCAATCTGACCATCTCTGAGTTTAGGAGTAAGACTTGAGATCAATGGTTCTGAGGATATATAAGATGTAGAACTGACAATAGCTGAACATAGACATGCTAGATCTACCTATCTATTGACCAAGGTGAATTATGTTCTAAGGGTAATAGCAGAGGGGACTGCACATTTCACCTACCAATGACTATGGATAGAGTAAATGCAATGTCTACTTGGTATATAACTACAACATATACTATGTTTTAATGTATTTATACTTGACATACATTTGGCCTTTCAAATGCAACTTTATTATACAGTCTGTATTGTACATCATTCATCTGTACTGACTTTTTTATCTTCTAAATGCTATTCTAATGTACATATTACTTTATACACCGGGAAATTACTTCTGACTGCTATATGCCAATTAATAAATGTTAAATGATATGTGACTACAGATTAAACCTGTGCATTAGAGACTAGAATTTTTTTTTTTTTGTTCACTCTTACTTGGAATAGAATGTAAGGAAGACAATGAGCTAAGTACCAGTACCTAAGTAAAGGGCAGGAGTTGCCAACACCACCATGTGGGGTTGATAAGTGAATCTCCAGGGTGACTTGAATTAGCCAGGTGCTAGCTATCAGGGGCTAATGAGAGCTGAAATAAATTTGCTCATTTTAACAAATATATGAAATAAGCCTGGGAGAGTTCCTGTTAAGGGAAAAGTAGGAAAAGCTTTGTTTGAAGGGTCCCTGGCTGTGCTGACTGGGTGTGGATATACACCTGGCTACCAAATGTAATGATTAGCCTTAGGCATGTGAGGTTTTTTTTTTTCTTTGCAGTCTAACAAAATAATCGTAATACTCACTTTGAGAAAGATGAATGTCTAGCAGCCAAAGAAAAACAAAGTAGAGGTCTGTTGTTCATCTTTCATTTTCAATGAGGACCAATGACATCATAGGTGATGTCAACTTGCATGTGAATTGCATTTAAGTGAGGCGCTGCAAAAAGCGATCAGCCTCACTCTCTCTTCTAGAGTCATCAAGGTCCAGTGGCAAGACAAAAATCAAGATGGCTGGCAATGATCTCGGATACAGTGGATGACCGTGGTGTCTTCCACGTCTGACCAAGCTCTAAGGGTTCCACAGCACCTGTTTCAGCCATCTTCATGGTCATTAGAACAAATTGTTCTCATCTGCACGTTCCTCAGAGGGAAGTCTTCACATGTTTGGAGTAGACATCTCCCAACTCACTGGTGGTTCTGAGGCCTGTCAGTTACGCTCAAGCTTGCTTAGTCCATCTGTCAAGATGGGTTTTATTGGGGTGAGGTCACTGTGCATCTTATAGCTTCTTGGAGCCACAGGTGACACCAAAGGTGGATGAGAAGCCCTGAAAAGGGCTCAGCAAGCCCTCACACCAAAGGTGCTAGTCCTCCCTCAACATTCCATACACCTTATGTAGATGGCAATATCTCAGTGGAGAGCAAGCCTAGAATCTGGTAGAAGTAACAACTATGAAGAGAAGTACTAAGCAGTAATATCAAAGACAGAGAAGGAGCAGCAGAGAAGTATAGGAGACTGTGGGAGGTGTTTCACCTGAGTCACAGTCATAGAAACATCCCTTTTCCTGTTGGCAGCATAGGAAACTGTGTGATCATTGGATCATAGATTTAGATGTGACAGGCATTGTGGATTAAGTTTAAACTTTGTGGTGCTGCAGAAATGATAACAATCCACATGTGGCTCCTTCCCTCTGTCTTCTGCAAACTGCAGAAAAATAGGCTGTTAGTTAATTAACCAATCAAGTAGTAGAATGTGTACTTCAGCCCCTGGGTAGTTGTACCAATGATTTCATTAGATAGTACTCAGTATGCATGTGCTGGCTTTCCTGAAACATATTGTATCCCTATTTCTCACCAGAACATATTTGGCCTACAAAACTCTCAGACTAATCCCTTCCTTCTCTGCCCTGAATTCACACATATTATTGTGTCTGGGGGGTGGTCCAGGGATTAAAAGGCATATGATGTAAAATAAGTTACAAGAATACTGTAGTAGGAAATCTTAAATTTCTCCTTTTGAGTTTCCATCCCACATTTGGGAAATTTCTTTCTCTCAACCAAAAGACATCATTAATACAACTTAAATAAATTTTTAATGACCACACAATTCAATGAAATACAGTAAGGGAACTATCAAAAGAACTATAGTGAAGCAAAGCACAAAAGATTATAAAAAAGTGTTCAAAAAGGGAGACTATAAAGAAACTTGTTTTTACCAAGGGACTCCTCCCCCCTTACCTCTTCCCATACAGTGGAGGGTGGAATGAATAAAGGAAAATATTGCTGGTTTTGGAACTCGTCAAGACCAGCTCAGTAAGCAATTGGAAAATGGGGAAAGTGTTGGGGATTTGAGATCAGCTTCCAGTTTAACCCCAGGGTGATCTCCACTGCAATGCCTATTTCTCTTCCCCTGCTCTGCACTTCTACTTATCCCATATAACCAATATGTCATCAATTCTTATCCCTGTCTACCTTCACATGTCTACTCTCCTCATATGGTCACTAAAGTAATGCAGACCCTCATCAATTGTATTATGGCTCTTTTTTTTTTTGAAGCTATCTATTTGATCCCCTGCCGTGAGTCTTTCCCTATTCTGATCCATTATCCACTCAGCTGCCAAATTAATTTTCCTAAAGCTTAAATCTGATCATGTCATTCTTCTCCTTTCCCACCCCCTCCACTATTAAAAAACACAGTCATGGCTCCATATTACCTCCAACATCAAATATAAAATACCCTGTTTGATATTGAAAGATCTTTACAACATGGCCCATTACTGCTTTTCCAGTTTTCTTACATTGTATCCCTTCCACATACTCTATGATCTAGCAGAACTATCTTATTTACTAATCCGCATGCATGACATTTCATATTCTTAAACTCCATGTCTAAGTACTGGGTTTCCCCCATTCCTGTAATTCTTTCTCTCTTTAACTCTACCTTTAAGCTTACTTGTCTTCATTCTCAAATCTCACCTTCTTCAATAGTTTTTTTTTTCTCCCACTACTGGGGCCTTCCCTCTGAGACTACCTTCCATTTACATTGTATATATCTTATATGTACATAATTATTTTGATTTTGAGATTCTCATTAGCATGTGAGTTCCATGAGGGTAGATGCCATCTTAGTGTCCCTAGTACTTGGCATATTACATGGTATATAATACATTTTAATAAATACTTGTTATTCTCTAGGGTGACACCTCAAATCTATCAGATTGGCTAACATGATGAAAAAGGAAAATGACAAATGTTGGAGGTATGGAAAAATATGGAAACTAATGCACTATTGGTGAAGTTGTGGACTGGTCCAACTATTCTGGAGAAAAATTTGGAACTATAATCTAAAGGGCTATCAACCTATGCACCCTTTAACCAAGCAATACCATTACTAGGAGTCTAGAGAGCAAAGAGAGAAAAGGAAAAGGAAAACAACCTATATGCACAAAATATTATAGTAGTTCTTTTTTATGGTGGCAAAGAATTGGAAATTGAGGGGATGCCCATTAATTGGGGAATGATTGAACAAGTTGTGGTATATGATTATGATGGAATATTATTGTGCTGTAAGAAATGATGAGGGTGATAGTTTCAGAAAAACCTGGGAAAACTTATGTGAGTTGATGTAGAGTGAAGTAAACAGAACCAGGAGGTCACCATACACAGTAACAGCAATATTGTAAAGTAAGATCAACTGTGAAAGACTCTCTGCTCTGATCAATACAATGATGCAAGATAATTCTGAAGGACTCATGATGAAAAATGCTATCTACCTCCAGAGAGAGAACTGTTTAACTCAGAGTGTAAATTGAAGTATAATTTTTTTCACTTTAAATTAAAAAAACTAAATAAAAAACATGTATTTGTTAATTTTGTTATTTCTGTTATTATTGAACTAGAAAAATCACTAGGTAGGGTCTTAAAAGTAAGGATTTGAATAAATCTTGAATCAAAACAGAACAACGAACTTAAGAAATATCAGGGAGTCCCAGACTAATGTGGGAGCATATGTGCATTCGTGTGTGTATGAGTATATGATAATACTTTCTATACATAAGTCATAATTCAATGCAAAAATGATGCTATGTAATATATTGTAGTCAGGAAGATATGAGTTCAAATCTGGCCTCAGATGCTTACTGTGATGCTAGACAAGTCACTTAACTTCTGTTTGCTTCAGTTTCTTCAACGGTAAAATGGAGACAATAATAAGCACCTAGCTCAAAATATTGTTGTGAGGATCAAATATTTTGAAAAAGCATTTAGCATAGTGTCTGGGACAGAGTAGATGTGATATAAATGTTTATTCCCTTTTATGTTTCATGTTGGAGATAACATGGAGGCACTAACTTTTTTTGCATAGTTGGAGGTGGGAAAGGAGAAGAGTGACATGATCAGATTTACACTTTGGGAAAATTACTTTGGTAGCTGAATGGAGGATGAACCAGAAGAGAGAAAGACTTAAGGCAGGGGATCAATTAGATGGCTCACAAAAAAAGGTCCAGTTGTGTCACTACTGACAGCTCTGACTTGAGGATCCAGGTGTCCCTAATCCCAATTTTTTCTCCACAACCTGATCTGGTAAGTAGGCCATTCAAAGTTCTTTTTTTACCCCAAAAGTACTCAGGATGAGATCTTTTAATGCTCATGGAAAGATGGGGGCAATGAGTTGGATAAATGAGGTCTTAAAATTATGTATCTATATCTATATCTATATACATATACATATACATATATACACATACATATATATATATATATATATGTACTGGAGAGACATTCTCATTAGTTAGATGCTTGCATCTGAAGTTCCTTGAAATGCAAAGGAAGTGATTCATAATGCAACTGTCTTAAGCCAGAGCTGCTGCTCCTGGTGCCTTTTTAATTTGGTTATGGAGACCCCCATAGACCTGCCGTCGTTAATCTCATTTCAGCATGTTCTGATGTTCTGTTCAAATTGGGCTGTTCATATTTTTCCACTCAGCTCCAGTACCAACTGCAATATACATTATATTTTACACAGAGGCACATCCTTAAGGACTAGACAAATGTTACATCATCAGTACTTTATGCTGCCCACTCGTGCCTCTGGCAAACATTAAGTATTTATCATTTTTAATGTGAACAATTTACTGAACACATCACTTCATTTCATTTCCAACATTGAGAATTTCACCTAAAGCAGAGCTTGTAGATTTCATCAAAATTAAGTCTTCCCTTAAGTGTTTGCAATGTACACAGTTTGGGATGAGAGACAGTGGCTTATTTGCATACACTTTACTAAAATCCTCTAAGTAAAACCCAAACTGATTGGTCTTCTGACTTCTGCACCCTGCCCAGGGCCTTCCATTACCTGCATTTAATTCTCTTTATAAATCTGTGAGCTTCTTGTTTTTGATGTACCATGTGAATTACTGAGGCCATGGATACCCATAAGGCATCACATTTTCACAGCCATTCTAAAAGCTTTAATTTTTTTTTTAAGGCTTTGTACTAACATCTCCCTGCTGAGGTTAGAGTTAATTCCAATTACTGAAAGCTGAGTTGAAAATCATGCTTGCCAAATGCACAGGTGTGGCTGTCGGTGGCAATGTTAAATTATGCAAAGACTAGCTCCTAAGTTGAGTAAGTGCTGCCCTTTCTCCCAGCTATTCAAAATGTGGCAGCTGGAGATTTAGGAATCCAGTTAATATGTTGAGTAGTTTAGGAGTAAAATACTTTACTTTGGGGGTAAAGGCAATGAGTTTGAATCATATTCACTTATCAGAGGTCTTTCTACGTATCTAGTAGAAGCCAAAGATACAATGAGCTTTGCTATAAGTTCTGATATCTAGTAATCTTACTTAAACAAAATGTAATTTTTGATCTAGACATTTAGGCAGCTAAGTGGCACCGTGAATAGAATGCTGGACCTAGTCAGGAAGACCTAATTTCAAATCCAGCCTAAGAGCCTTCTTAGGTTTGTCAACCTAGCAAATCATTTAATCTCTGCTAACTTCAGTCTCTCAACTGTTAAATGAGGATAATAATAGCATCCACCTTATGGGGTTGTTGTGATGATTAAAAGAGATAATATTTGTAAAGAACTTGGCATATAGTGGGAACTATATAAATGCTTATTCTCTTCCCTTCATTGAATACAGTTATAACGATGTATTCTCTGCAATATAGAAGACAGAATGGCATATCTTCTATCACCAGGTAAATCAACTGACTTCCAAAAGGAAAAAAGTTAAAGGCTAGGTAGTAGTACCTCTCTACAACCTCTCCCTTTTAAAACAATGTTGCAGTTTCCATGTTAGCTAAAACTTGTGTTTATGGCTGAGCAAAGACAGACCTGCCATCACCACCTACTGGCTGGGAAAATTAGGACAAGTCCACATTTCATCATTTCTCAGGGGAATGGGACCAATTTCTGGATTAAACATATTTATCAATCAGATTACAAGACATGCTGAACATTGATATGATCCAGATCCCGAGGGAAAGTCAAATGACATTTGACTGCTATATTCATCCCATTCAAATGGAGGACATAGTTCTAATATCGGGATCTCTCCATTTCCTCAACACTGCTAAGCAAACAGAACCATAAAAAGATGAATCCATTTATTCCAGGTTAATAATTTAGCCTTTCTAGAAAAAAAGACTGAAAGCAATGTGTTCGATGACAATGATTATGTTTACTTAGATTTTCCAACCCTTTTTTGTCATTTACAGAATAAGAATAACTCTTGTACTACCCACTTCACTGAGTGTTATGATTATTAAATGATATAATGCATATAAGATACATTACAAAATGAATATATAATGCATATTTTAGAGTTATTTTTATCTGAAAGAGCTATATGATTTGAGTAACATTGAAATAGAATAACTTAGAGTTCATTTTACCTGAAAACTAGGGCTAATCCAGAATATAGGGTGAGTTAGTAGGATTTGGAGTATAATTAAAGATGTCCTTATCCCAAACTACCGGCTTGTTGCAAGACTTTAGTTATTCCTTTAGCTTTAAGCAGAGGAAATCCAGCTAAAATGCAAGTATGCCAAGTATTTATTTAGTTATTATCACCTATTATATTACCATGAATAAGTTTGATAGGTATGCAGCAGAATGGATAAAGAGTTGACCTAAAAGTCAGGAAGATGTGAGTTCTTGTCCCATCATTGCCACACATTGTGTGACCCTGGGCAAATTACTTAAACTCTCAGTTACCCAGGAAACTATAAATTTCGTTGGTAGAAGAATGTCTTTGTTGAGAGTTCCCTATAAAAATGAATCACAGTTCAGGTCAGACTTTTCTCTCCTGATATCAAGCCAAGATTGACCACTCTGAACTTTTTTACCCATTGCTCCTAGTTCACCACTCTGACATCAAGGCTAATCTCTCTTCCATTTGACAGCCCTTCAAATAATTGAAGGCAAGTATCATATCCCCCAAACTATATGATTTTTTCCCTTAGAGGCTAAATACACTCATTTGACAAAATCACAGAATCTGAGTTGAAAGGGTCTTTAGTGGTCATCTAGTCCAATGAGTACCTCAAAAGAAATTCCTTTTACACCAATCTTTCTCCTTGGATACCTCCAAGGAGTGGAAATCACTTTTCTCAGAAATAGCTCTAATTAACTGTGGGCAAGTTTTTCATCACATTCAGCCTGGATATGCCTTTCTGCAAATCCTACCCATTACTCCTAGTTCTTCCCTTTGGAGACAAACAAAACAGATCTACTCTAAAATAAATAAATAAATAAAAACAACCCTTTAGACACTCAAACACAGCTTAAGTCTTAAATCTTCCAATTTTGTATCTCTAGTTCCTCTAATTGTTCTTCATTTGACATATCCTCAAGACCTCACACCATCCCCATTGCCCTCTTTGAATGTGCTCCAGTTTTTCTGTGTCCTTCCTAAAATATGGTGCCCCAAACTGAACAAAATCTTCCTACTAGGTTCTGACAATGGAAGAGTAAACTAGAATGGTGGCCCACTTATTTTGGAAAATATACCTCACTTAATGCAGCTTATGATAAATTTCACTGTTTTTGCTGCAATCCTGCACTCTTGACATACTGAGCTTTTTTTTTCTTTTGTTTTTCTTTTCTTTTGTATTTTATCAGTGTGGTGAGCTCCCAATTTATGAAACTCCTTCTACTGACACTGATCAGTTGCTTCTAGATTAGCAGACTGATAAAATCCTGAAAGTTTCCCAAGGAGATACTTTTCACACAAATAAAGACAGACATAAACAATTAGAGAAATATTAATTGCTCATGGGTAGGCTGAGCCAATATAATAAAATGGTAATTATATTTTATGTAATTTACTTATTCAAGGGCATACCAAAATACCAAAGACATCCCAAAGAGCTAGAAAAATAACAAAATCCATTTGGAAAAACAAAAAAGTAAAGAATATCAAGGGAACTGATGTAAAACAATGCGAAAGAAGGTGGCCTGGCAGTACCAGATTTGAAACGAGATTACGAAGTGGTACTTATCAAAGTAATTCCAAAGGACTCATGATGAAAAAGTGCTATTCACCTCCAGAGAGAGAAAAGATGACCTCTGAATGCAGATTGAAAAATAGTTTTTTTTTTTTTACTTTCTTTATGTTTCTTGCTTTTATTTACTTGTTTGTTTTTGGAACAGGTCTAATGTAGAATATGTTTTACATGACTTGATTTTGGGTCAGATAGGAACAGGAGGCAAGGAGAGAACTTGGAACTCAATTTTTAAAAAATGAATGTCAAAAATAAGTAATTAATTGAAAAGGGAAAAAAAAATGTCCCTGAGAGCACACAGTGAGTATACCTCAGAGGCAAGATTTGAACTAAGGTCTTCCTAATTCCAAAACTACCCATCACACCAAACCAGTTCTCCTATATTGAGCATGCATTCCACTCAAACTCCCAGATCTTAAACTAGTCAACATATTAACTGGATTCCTAAGTGTCCAATTGTCAGATTTTGAATATCTAGGGGAAATTGGGCAGTAATTCAACTGAGGAACTAACTTAACTGAACTTGAAATCATGTAACTTGAGTTAGCAACCCCACTTTGGCACTTTATTCTTATTACTAGTAATTTCCTAATCTGTAAAATGAGGGGGTTGGACTAGATGGTCTCTCTACCTCTAGCTATATGATTTTATAAAATGGCTCATCCTGTACTTACCAAGTTGATTTTTAAAAACATGATTTAATTTTGTACTTTTCTCTTTTAAATGCCATCTTATTAAGTTTTTTTTTTATTATATCCATTCTAGATACTTCTTCATTCTAACATGTCAGTTCTCACTCTCCGGTTTTTTGTCATGTGAAATTTGATAAATATGACTTCATCTTTATTAAAGTTGCTAACCAAAACACCAAACAAAAGGGCTATAAACATCCTTGCAATCCTACACTAGAGACCTCTTTCCCAGTTGACAACAAATCATTTAAACATAAAGATTCATACATTTCCACATCTACCTAATTAAACCACCATTTAGTCCACATCTCCCAATATTATCTACAAGAATAGCATGATAGACTGTGTCAAATGTTTTGATAAAATCTACGTACACTATACTATAGCATATCCCTATTGAATGAATAAGGAGGCATGTGTTAAGCAGTTATTACATGCCAAGCTCTGTGCTGATCTACTAATGTAGTTATACTGTCAAAAAAGGAAATGAAGTTTCTTTGGTATGATTTGTTCTTGATGAAATCATGATCAGATTTAATTATTGTTGTTTTCCTTTCTCAGTGTTCATGAACTATCCCTTTTGTAATGTTGCCAAAATTATTGCCAGAAATAAAAATCAAACTCATTGGCTTTTGCAGTTGTCATCCTCCTTGCTTTTTTTTTTTAAATTAGGATGCTTCCCTTTTTCCAGTCTTTTGGCACTTATCCCATTCTCCAAGAGTTTTCACATATCTCCAAGAGTGCCTCAGTAATCACACCTGCTAGTTCTTGCATTATTCCATGATGTATTTTTTTTTCCTGGTTCCAGAAACTTGAGTGCAGGTAGAAGCTACCTAGCCATCTCCATTTTTGTCTTGGATTTTTCTCCCCTCCTGCCTACCCATTTTGGTTTTGTGCCTTCCACTTTAAAAGTTTCCAAGTGATCTTCACAGGATATGGTTTTAAGTTCTCCTTTGGACCTACTCTAGCCTGTCAGGGGCAAGTGATCTCAATGATGTGGGTCTTCCCTCCAGTTTCTTAGGTAGTCAGTCCATTGAGTTGGACCAACAGTTCATATATCTTGGATACTCACTTTAGAAGGAGAATGGCCTGGACCAGCAATTGAATGGGAGAAGAAAGAGGTTTAAAATGGACTTTGGAGTTTGAGTTGAGTTTCCAGTGATTAATCCCAAGCTGCTCCCTGAAACAAACACCATCTTTTTAGTGATTATCTAATAGTCTTACAGTGATGCTATATGGCGATAAATCACAGAATACCACAATCTCCATAAAAAAGTTTTTTATTACAACAGAGATTTGTGTACTTAGGCTTATGTGTTATAGGCTGGAGCATCTTATCAGTGATGACTTGTATGCAATGGGTGGTATTTAGCTCCCAGAAATGTTCACTATTCCAGTTTGGATTGTAATAGGAAGTGACCCAATCATCTAATATGAGTAAGGAATAATAGATGGAGAATCCAAAATCCAGACTCATACCCATTTACAAAAATAAGGAGTCTGCCAGTAGGTTGGGTAAATTCCTACATTATAGGACATGGCGGGGGGGGGGGGCAATCTCATTACTTCAAGGAAATCTTCATTTGTCTTTGTAAGTAAATGAGTAGACAATCATTCCTTCAAAAGTCTTTTTACTTATTTTCTCATAGAAAACTAAGCTAGTTAATTGTTGCTTGGCAATGACAAAAAAAAAGACAAGGCATAGCACAATTTCTGCAGGCAAGCCAGAAAAAGAGAAGGAGAAAGAGGGAACAATGTGGTATGATATAAATGTCGTTAGACTGGGAGTCAGGAGGCCTGAGACCAAACCCTAGCATTGCCACTCACAGCACTTCTGCCACCTGAAATCATAGGTCAAGGAATGCTATTAAGAGTGGAAGTGTGGAGCTCGAAAGGACCTTTTGTGGTCAGTCAGCCTAGACCTCTACTCCCAGGAAGGATTCAAGGGATGAACCCTGTCTATTTGAAGGGTGTCTTCTCTTCTATTCCTTTCACCAGACATCTTAGCAACTTGGTAACTCTAAATGCTAGGAAATATTTCGTTCTAAATCACTAGAAGGCTGTTCAAATTCTTACCTTCCACAGCCATCTCAAACTCAACATATACTAAAGGGAATTTATTATGTCTCCTGTAATCCTGTCCATCCTTCTTCTGGGTCAGTTGAGCAGGACACTATTCTTCTAGTCACATGGTTTTGCAAACTTAAATCTATGCTCAGCTCTTTTTCTTTCCTGGCATCCCATAATCAAATAGTGACCAAATCTTATGAATTCTGCATTCAAAATATCTCTTTAATCTGTCTCCTCATTTGACCACTGTCCCAGTTCAAACCCTCTCACTTTGACTATTGTAATAGCTTCTGAATTTTTCTCCTCAGTCACACCTGCTTCCTTTTCCTATCCAAACATCTCCAAATGACTGTCAAAAATAATCTTCCCGGGGCAGCTAGGTAGCGCAGTGGATAGAGCACCAGCCCTGAAGTCAGGAGGACCTGAGTTCAAATCCGGCCTCAGACCAAACACTTGACACGTTCTAGCTGTGTGACCTTGGGCAAGTCACTTAACCCCAACTGCCTTACCAAAAAAATAAATAAATAAATAATAATCTTCCCAAAGCAGAGGTATGAGCATGACACTGTCCTGCTTAAGAATATTTGGTGGCTCCCTACTGTTTCTAGGGTTAAATACAAATTTGGCCCGGCATTTGAAGTCCTCTACCATATGATTTTTACTTAAGTGGTGTAGTAGATAGAGAGCTGGCCCTGCATCAGGAAAAACTAAATTCAAATCTAGATTCAAATATAACACTCCATCTGCTTTCATGCCTTAGCACAGAATGTCTCCTATACTTGGAAGACACTCCCTCTTCTCTTCTACGTCACAATCCGTCACGTCCTTCAAGGCCCAGTTTTGGTAATGACTTCAACAGCAAGGCTTTCTTGAAACTTTACTGGTTAGTTTTCTTTCCCTCTTTAAATTATCCTGGATTTACCTATCTCTGTCGGTGGTGTATCTCCTAATGAAATTTAAAATACCTCAACTCAAGGAGGAGCTGTTTTTATTTTATCTTTATCTTATTTTATTTTATTTTTTGTATCCCCAGTACTTACTATGGTGTCTTGTACATAATGGGCACTTAATAAATGCTTGTGGAATTGAATTGTCATCAGTCTTTACAAAATAAGTCATAGCTGTTGTGGTGTAATAGAAAAAAAAATACTGGCCAGAGAGGCAGGGGATCTAAGTCACAGCACAAACTCTGCCATTAAGTAGCTATGTGACCTTGACCAAATTTTTTTTAATTCCTTTCTGCCTCAGTTTCTTTTTCCTGTAAAATGAAGAGCAAGGGATCTTAAGGTTAGAAGGCATCTTTAAGGTTAACTAGTTGAGGCCCCTCACTTTTAGAGCAGCTTATACTACATAATCTCTGAAGTCCCTCCTAGCTCTAAATTCTACCATTCTGTCACCCTTGAAAACTATGGAATTCCATTTCCAATAGCTTTTCTGGATAGATGTTTATCCTCGAGTCCTTTCATTAACTTTTTTTTTTTTTGGCTAGGCAATGGGGTTAAGTGACTTGTCAACAGTCACACACCTAGTAAGTGTTATGTCTTTCATTAACTTTTGTAGCTCTTTTCAGAGCACATGTTGAGTTCTTCTTGGTCCGCTGATTTTGTGGACACTAGAACTAGAAAGAGGACTCTCTCAAAAATTTGAAGACTATTTGTTAATCTTGTTTTAGCCTTCACTTTCCTTTCCAACCAGTAATACTGAACAGGTGTCGTCTTTGAGGGGCTTGACTCTGCGTGCCATGTGAAAGGACAACAGAGGGACTAGTCCCTTCTTACCTTCTAGACAGGACTATTCTAACATGTAGCCAGTTGCCTACATACTGTGATTTAATGGATCTCAGGAAGATAACTTCCCCTTCCCAAAAATAATACTCAATGAAATATCTCCATTAATGTTTTATTTTCTTTGGGTGAAATATTGTCCCTGTCTTGTGCCCCATTCTTTCCCCTTTTTAAAAATAACACAACTTTTTCAGGGATTTGTAACTTAAATTTCCTGAGAACTTAGAATTGACGAGTTTATGAGGTCACCTTGCCCCATGTCTGAAGAGATGAGGCAGCCTGAAAAAATTGTGGGGGAAAAAGAGGGAGAGGCTGTGAGGTTGAGGGAAAAGAATAGCATCAGGAAGGGAAGACGTAAGGGAAAAAATATTCTCCAGTTAGAGTAACCAAAGAAACACTTGACCTGGTTCTTTTTATTCTTGGTGGACCTCTCTGAGCTTACAGTCAAATGCAGTCAGTAGCTTTTTCAGACAAATACTTCAAGAAGCGTACAGATAACTTGTGGTACAATAGATTGGAAACAACAATCTCAGCTGAAGCCCAGGCTAAAAATAAGCTGAGTTTATAGCATATGGAGCCTCTCACATGCTGCAGCATCTTAGAAACAATGTACACTCGAACCAACGTGAATGCTTCTCTTTTAATATGCATACATGCACTGATTTTACATTTGCCTTCTAAAACTCAGTTTGCAACAAGATCTGGCTGTAACATCGATTTGAAATGCAATATAAAATGTATAATACAAGTCCATTGAAAGCAACAAAGCGTCTCTGGAAAATGCTGATTTAACCCACACAGCTAATTATATACATATAAAAATCCTTTCTGTATTATCTAGTTTAGAATATTGTACTCTGAGCAAGCTGTCTGAGGCTAACACCAGTACAGAAGATGTGTGGGATAATCTCAAAAAATAATAGCCTGAACAGAACATACTCATTACATTTTTTAAAATTTACCAAGCCCTCTGAACCTGCTTTTTATTTCAACAAATATCATCTTGTGATAGTTTTACTGGAAGTCAAATATAACTAGATATGAGATAAATATTTATGGCTGTACTCTCCTTGTCAAATAGGCTCGCCCAGACACTGTATTCCACTAAAATACAGTGTAATATTTCTTACGGATTTCACCTACAGAGAAAAATCAACATTTAGGCCAATGACCTTTGAGCAGAAGAGAACAAACAGAGAGACCAAAGGCTAGTGGTTGATCCATCTATTCTCTGTCCTAATGGATTAAATATTAAGGTACGTAGACCTGTTTTAGTGGACTAGATTGTCCAAATTAGATGCCTATGCAGTATACTTTCATAAATATCTAAGTCTCACCTGTAATCATACACAAAATCGCTGCAGTTGGCAACTGCTTGCAGGGGATGTTAGAAAGTCCACTATATACTGCTCATCATTTTCTTATAAATTAGTGGCTTTTACAACTTCCTGGGGAGTTTTTTCCCCCAAGGTGCTATGTTACTCTGCCTGTTTTCACCTTGCAAAGGAAATGTCTTATTTGTCAAATTTCTATAGAACATGGCACTTTCCATGGGACTTTCTGGAATTCTTGGGGGCGTCTCAAAATCACAAAATCAGTACCAAACACATAAATCCAAAAACTAATGCAGGGCCAGCCCTTGTCAAAATCATAAAGTCTTCATAGTCTCTTACTTCCTTTTATTTCTTCTCATTTTCCCTAATACTTCGTTGTCTCCCTTTAAAGTGCCCAGGATTTTCCTACTGTCAAATCTACTGTTAGCGAAATCTTAGGGACCTATTATGTTGTCCCTCTCAGAGGAATAAGTAGAAAATAGGCCTTAATAAATGCATCAGGAAAAAAAATTCCTCCAAGGATTAGATACATTTTTCTAAAAGGAGCCTATAGTGGACTATACTTAGCAAAAGAAGCTGTAACGGGGGTGGGGGGATTTTGGCAATAGTGGGAAAGATATGATTGTATAAGGGAGGGAATGGTTAATCATCCCAATATTTCTCATCATATTACATTGGCAAATCAACTTCTCCATCAATCCTGAGCTCACCATACCTCTGAACATCCCATGACTTCTCAAAGTCTCTTTATCTGTCTTCATTCCTAATTTCATTGGATGCCTTGCATTTATTTTTATGAAATCACTGCAAAGTAACTTGAAGGAACTTAAGGAAAGACTCTATGACAAAAATGGTTTTATAGTGAACTACATATATATTATATATATTATATACATATTATTTATATTATAGTGATCTAACACCATGAGGGAATGAAGTTTGGATTTGTAGAAAGCTACCATACATGAATGCACAATACTTGCATCACAAATTTTCTAAGAACTGTAATACAACGAAATGGACTCTATGCAAAAATTATGCTGAACCTAGATTAATCTTTTTTTAATGATTTAGAAGGCACTTAGTACTCATTCAGAGCTTATGAGAATTTATTCTCATTATCATGAGAATCAATAATGATCTCTTAGTAGATATATTGGGGTAGTATATAATTAATACTATATTAAAAGAGTGATAGAATTCCAGGGGAAAAGTTTTTGTTGTTTTTTTCATAATTTCATAATTTGGACTTCTGTAGAGATTTTCCCCACAAAATTAAAGGCTTTATTTTTTTTTTCATTTAGCTTCATAGCATCTCTATGAGGTAGAGAGGGATGGGTAGGCATTTTAATCCACCTTTTACACATGGGAAACAGAACACAGACAGGTAAAGTGACCTTCCCTTAGGTCACATAGCAATTAATCTAATTAGTGGCAAAATTAGACATGCACTAAAAGCTAAGTTGACTATATGCTAATTTCTAGAGCTATATTCAGGAAAATTTCAGTTCAATTCAAAAATTCCAAATCAGATCCAATTAGGAGCTTCACATTAAGCAAATTTGTAGGACATCAGGCATGGTTTCCTAGGAAGCTAACAAATGTTTCAAGTTTTTTGTGGGTAAGAAATCTCCCCAAATCATACCTCATGAGCCCCCATCATTGCATTTTCTTTTCCTTCTCAGCCAGAGGTCATATTTAGTTAAAAACAAAGCCATTTAATGAAATAGCCTAGTTTTAATCAAAGATTATTCCACCTCATAAAAGCCTGAGCATATTCTTCCATAAATACACTCACTCAGTAGGAAGAGTAGACCTATATAGGGATCACATATAGGGAATACATGTGCAATGTAGAAAGACTCATATATAGCAAATATGAATCTAGTTAATACATGTGGCCAAAACACAAATATAGAGAGGCAACTTATGCCACTGGAAATATAGATCTGCTGATGTCATTACATTGACCTGTAGAGGGTCTACTCTTCATTGAGTGTCATGCCTCAATTGCTCCCCTCAAAACATCATATTTCTATTGTTACCTGCCTGGTATTATGTCTACCCTCCATTTGGTCTTCAGCTATCCAGATATCTTTAGGGTCAACTGTCTAAGACTCACTAGGAATGCTACAACTACAGCCCCTCTGTGCTGTAGAGGAGTGTAACAGCTCTTTCAGCCTCACCTTGTGCCTCAACAGTCATCTTTAGCTGATGTACTGCATTCAAGTCCACCTGCTACTCTGTCCTCCTAAACCCTCCACTGGGGATGGTTTATTTGTTAAACCTCTTCCCTGTAGGGAAAGACCATACTTGTTATCATACAGATCTTTTAGCCAATGACTACAAAGCTTTTGCTTTCAACAACGCTGCTTATCAAAGGTGACATATACTTAGACTAAGATCACATCTGCCCCTTTAACTCTTAAACAACTCGCTCCTCTACTGTGTCCCTTGTCTCAGCTCTCATCTGACTTAAGGATTAAAAGACCCCCTCTCTTGTTTTGCTTGGTCCTTATCATAGCCCCTAAATAAGGCAGGTATTCATTGGGATTAAGTAAAGCTGTGGTGCATAACCTGATTTGAACTTTCTCCACCATTGCTCTTTCTCCTATGGAAATCGAAAGAACTTAACTGGTTGGAGAAGTCTGAAATGGTAGGTAACCTTTGCCCCACTTCCACACAGCAACATAATCAAAGTTTCATATCTTTTTGATCTTCCTACTAATTCCTTAAGAAGTGCAAACTCAGAAAATTTGGCAACAATAATATACATAGATAGGAATATGAGAAATTCCAAGATGCAAAAACAGTTCACTTAATGACCCCACTCTAATCAATATATTTCTAAGAAAGTGGCTTCTGGTGTTCCTAGGCACTCATGACAGCTGACATGTATATAGAAATTTAAGGTTTATGAACTGCTAGTTCTTATTACTATTATTATTGGGTTTTTTTATAATTTTTTTAACATGTGTTTTTAAAGCTTTGGGTTACAAATTTTCTCCCTTCCTCCCTCCCCACCTACCCTCAATGAAAAGGCAAGCATCTCAGCACAGGTTATAGATATGTAGTCAAGCAAAACACTTCCATAGTAGTCCTATTGTGAAAAACTAAGTATATTTCCCTTCATTCTATCCTACCCCCCACTTATCCTACTCTCTCTTTTGAACCTGTCCCTCCTCAGAAGTGTTTGCTTCTGTTTATCCCTTCCCCCAATCTGCCCTCCCCTCTATCAACCCCCTGCTCTCTTGTCCCCTTTCCCCCTTATTTTCCTGTAGGGTAAGATAGATTTCCATATCCCATTGTGTATGTTATTCCCTCCTTAAGCCAAATCCTATGAGAATGAGATTCACTCATTCCCTCTCACATTCCCGCATTTCCCTTCCACTGTAAAAGCCTTTTCTTGTCTGTTTCATGTGAGATATTTTACCTCATTCTCCTTCTCCCTTTCTCCTTTTCCCATTATAATCCTCTCTCACCCCTTAATTTTATTTTCCAGAAATCACCCCTTCATCTTCAACTCACCCTGTGTTCTCTATCTATCTATCTATACATGCATATAATTTTTTTTCCCTCCTACTACCCTACTACTGACAAAGGACTCATGAGTTACAAATATCATCTTTCCCTGCAGGAATGTAAACAGTTCAACCTTAATAAGTCTCTTACTATTGTTATTGTTATCTTCATTTCACAGATGAGGAAACTGTGATTAAGAGGTTAAGTGATTAACTCAAGATCATAGTGATTAAATGTTACAAATTAGATTCAAACTCCTGTATTTCTGATTCCCAGTCTAAAACTACCCACTATATCAAACCATGATGAAAGAAGTACCCTTCTGAAACTTCCGTATTTCGATTGTATTCAATTCTTCAGCAGAGCATCTGAATTCTGAATGTGTTGTTTATAATTCTTTGAACCTTTTACAGTTTTTCTTAGTTCTCCTTTATCTTGTAAAAGAAAAAGGTTGGTATTAAGTACAATTTGGGCCTGTTAATCACTTTAAGCCCCCGATTGGATGAATCTGCTTTCGGGTCTTTGATCTCTCATTCTTCCCCTTTAGAAGTTTAAGAGTGGAGTGGCTGTCCTTTCTCCAATACTGGGTGGCAGGATATTTCCATTCACGGGATGAAAAATCATCTCCTGAGACAAGGGAAGAGATTTCTGGAAGATTTGAAGTCCTAGTTATAACTTAATCTTCTTATTCTTCTACTTGGGCTAAAGTGATACTTTGAAAATAATGTCTCACTTCATAAGTCTTACTGTACTTACTAACTCGGGATAATTATAATTATTAACAATGAGAAGTGGAAAGATCATTCAATAATTTGGAATCATAAGACTTTAGTGCCAGTCAGGGCTCCAGTCACCATCCCTCTGAGCCTGTTTCCTTATTTATAAAATGATGGAAGTCAAAGTTGCCCTATCTACATCATGGAGTTATTGTGAAGATCAAGTGAGATGATGTATATTATATTTTATAAATGAATTAAAACCATTCTATTAATGTACATTACCATATCATGTAGAAAATACAGGGCTTGTCCAATAAGAATCATAACCATACAGCTTAACACACATCCCCCAGGAAAAAAAAAGGCCCTTTTGCCCACCCCTGCCCCCAAATTCTTCAGTTCAGTGCATTGATCTCCTTGCTGTTTCTTGAATAAGATACATTAGCACTCCACTGTGAGCATTTTCACAGCTGTCCCCCGTGCCTAGAATGTTGGACCTCCTCATCTCCACCTCCTGGCTTCCCTGGATTCCCTTAGGTCCCAGCTAAAATCTCACCTTCTACAGTAAGTCTTTCCCAGATCCCCTTAATCTCAGTGCCTTCCCTCTGTTATTTCTAACTTACCCTGTATATGGCTTGTCTGAACATAGTTGTTTGCATGTAGTCTCTCTCATTAGACTGTGAACTCCTTGAGAAGAGGTACAGTCTTTTGCCTTTCTTCATATTCTCTGTGCTTAGCACAGTGTCTGGTATATAGTAGGTGTTTAACAAATGTTTATTGATTGACTCACATATGGTTAGATGGATAACCAATTAAATTAGATGCCATAGGTTTATCTTGGACAGACCCTGTAGCTGCTTCTAAAACTGAAGAGGAGGAAGAGAGTGAGAAGGATTACATTTGGGAAATTTCTCAGGGCTTTAAACACTTATTCAAAGTGTGACTTTGGAAGATCACTTAGCCACAGTTTCTTGAACTATAAAATAAGAGGGTTTTCCTCAAGGACTTTTAATTTCCCTTCCAGCTCTAAACTTATGATATTTTGATCTTTTATTCCTATGGTGCTCTCTGATGCAAAAAATCCATATTTCAAAAAATTGGTATTCTCCTCTTTATGATATATAGCTATCAGTCATTAGAGAAACATCTATGTGCAAGGCAGTATGTTATGCTCTGAGGATTCAAAGAAAGGCAAAAATATAGTTCTCGTCCTCAAGGAGCTCACATTTTAATGGGAGAGATAAGCATGTGATCAGTGATGCATGCATAAAATACATGCTGAGTAAATGGGAAGTAATCTCAGAGGCAGGACATGAGCACTGTGTGTGTGTGTGTGTGTGTATGTGTTTTGGATGGGGGAAGACCAAGGAATAGCGTTTTTGGAAAGTGAACTTTGAGATATATCTTGAACCATGCTATGAAAAACAAACAAACAAACAAACAGAATGCCACAATCACTAAAGAATAAAATTATAAGTGACCCAAAGGGAAATTGAGAGATAGATGGAGAGTGTAATTTAGCTCCATCATGCTGTCAGGGATGATTGACATGGAAGAAGTGGTGTGAAAGATATCAGATAGGAAATGTCAAATGAGAAAAGAAGATGAACTGGTCGTACAAATAAAGAGAGAGGGATAGTAGAAAACCAAAGTACTTCTCTGTTATCAATGGAATATTACAGAAACTAAAGAAGGCTTCTAAAAATTGGGTAGTGATACTTTAGAAAAGATTTTAGAAAGAAATGGATGAGTCATGCAGGAGAAGGGGGCATGGATGAGTTGGTGTCTTTGGAAGGAAGACACATCAATGAGATAAAAAAAATTCATGAAGTTTCTGAAGCGTGATTGTATCCCCCCACCATCATTTTCTTTTGATTCATCCTTAAAGCATGGAAGTGACCTTAATTTCTTGAAGGTTATGTCAGTGGAGTGCAAGCTTTGAGGAGTTACTAAGCTAGATGGATTCATTTATGTATCTGTTGTACAAGAACAAGCCTAGCATCATTTTGACTCCCTGTCAGAAGGATGGCTACCAGGTAATGGTTTTTTGTTTTGTTTTCTTTTGTCCTGAAGAGGTCACTAAGATTATTAACATGTACATATATCTACCTCTTGTAATGGACCACCTACTCTGATTTTTAGACCCCACTATTGAAAGAGTAAGCATCAATGCTAGGAGCACTTATCTGACCATTTCCTTTTTTAAATAAAATTTTATTGATATATTTTGTTTTTATATCACTTAAACTGCCCAATATTTTCCTCTCCCTTTCCATTATTACAAAGAATACAAAGAGGAGGAAAAGACAGTTCAATAAAACTAACCAAGATATTAAAAAAGTTTACACACCCATATCCTTCCACCTTGGCCAAGAAGATGTGTTGTCCCATATCTCCCCTTTTGGGCCAAAGAATAGTCACTATCATTTTGAAGCATTGGATTTCAATAGTTTTGTTGTTTCCATTTACATTGTTGTTGATATTGTCCATATTGTTTTCTGGTTTTGTTGGCTTCAGTTTGTATGAGTTCAGAGAATGCTTCTCTGTATTCGATATTCTTTCCTTACAGCACAGTAATAAAGTAATGTGCCATTATATTTTTGCATCACAATTTGTTTAGACATTTCCTGATCAATGGGCATTACTTTGTTTCCAGTTTTTGCTGCCACAAAAAGTATAGCTTATCAAAATAAGTGTATTTGGGGTCCTTATTTTTGAATCTGATAATTTCTAATATGTCAATAAAAGACTTCTCTCCCTGCTCACCATACAAAAACAATGAAAATTTGATCAGAAATATATTTAATTAATTACTAGTTTTATAGATTAAAAGCTTTTGTTGGTCTGGGACTACCTTGGAGGAGTAAAGTATCAATCGATAAGACTAACACATTCCCAAACGAATCAAGTCAATTTAACTCAATTCAAGAAACATTTGAGTACCTACTATGTGTTAAATAAAGTTTTAGGTACTAGCAATACAATAGCAATAAATAAGTCCTGACACTCAAAAAGTTTACATTTTACTGGGGAGGTTGAAGTGGGGAGGGTGGGCAAGATGCCAGAGAAGTAAATGCAAAATACATACAAAGTATTTCAGAGTTATTTTAAGAGACAGAGTGCTACAACTAACAAGTGGGCAAGGATATAAGGAAAGACTTTGAGTGGGAAGTGACACCTGACCTGAGCTTTGTAAGAACCTAGGGAGTACATGAGGTAGAGGGGAGGAGGGAGGTCCCTTGTGCTAGAAACCAGAAGAAGGAAATAGAATAATCAACATGTCGGTTTGACTAAAATGCAAATGTGAGAAGAGGAATGATATTAAAGAAGATTGGAAAGTTAAGTAGGAGATACTATAGAATGCGTTTAGTTGAGACAATGGGGAGCCAATGATTTTTTTTTTTTTCCTTAGGGGAGTGACATCATTTCTGACTCATATCACTCTCTGGCCTTTTCTCCCACTTCATTAGCCACCCTCACACCCTGGAAAAATGTTCTCCCTTGGGTCCTGCTCTGCTGATTGATTATTTTTTGGCTTAGAACACCATTTCATGAAGGGCCCTAGCTGAGTTCACTCACTCATTACTCTACACGTTTTTTTGTCTATCTCCTTGACAGTTGCTTGCCCCAACCTATACACTACCCCTCTATCTTTGCCCACCCTCCTACTTTTCAGCTCCCCTTTATATATTGTCTTCCCCCATTAGAATGTAAGGTCTTTGAGGGGAGAGACTATCTTATTTGCTTTTATTTGAATTTACAATACTTATCATTGGACCTGGCATAGTAAACAATAAATACTTTCTTTTCATTCTTTCCCCCTTCTCTTCCCTTCCCTTATCCTTATTCCTTCCCATCTTCCTTTCTTTTTTCTTCTCTCTCTCTCCCCCCTTTCAGAATATCAGTGGGCAGCTATGTGGAGGTGACAGTTTGGTAAGGGGAGAGATTTAAAGCAAAGAAACCAATTAGGATACTATTTGTAAGAGTCCAGGTGAGAGGCAATGAGGGTAGGACTAGGATAGAAGCCACTGAAATTACTCCTGGTGAAACTCAAGTATTAATCTTCCATCATGCTCCTCTTATATAGAAGGATGCAATCAGGACAATTTCCATTACATGAATACTTCTCCTTATCTTACATATATATGCTTCTAAGACTGAAAGGGACCCTTGACATCATCTAATCCAACCCCCTCATTTTATAGGCGAAACAACTGAAACCCTAGGAGGTCATATGACTTGGCCAACGTCAAACAACTAGTAGAGTTCAAACCCTATCTCTTGATTCTCACTATAATATTCTTTTCACTTCACCCCCACTATCTATTTAGCAAGCTTACCACTACTGAGCTGTATTACTTCACAGCTGTAAATAATGAGACTGGGAGCCTTTAAACAGCAGGCTTGCATCCAATGAAACATTTCCATATCATTGTAGATTAAATAAAACATTTACTATTTCATGCTTTCTCTCCTGGTAATTTTGCTCTGTCCTTCACATTAGTGATTTGTTCCACATGGTCACTTATTTAGGATAATAGCTGGCCAGGAGGCGTGACAAACAGAAACAGGCCTGTACCTGATCACCATTTTCCCATTATGTTTTCTTGTCATGTGATCTTAGTAAAAATGACAGTGTCTTAAGACAATGGGATAGTGCCTGAGTATAAGAATCAGGAATTAATTGTCAGCAGTTGTGGTGATCAAATAATATTAAGAGGTAAGATGATGCTTTAACAATAACCTACAAACCAGCTTGGTGCAGTGGCGAGAACACTGTGAGAAGAGTCAGGATGCCCAGACCTGATTCTTGGTTCTGACACTTACATGGGCATATCCTGATGCATGCCAGTGTTTTTGACATTGGACCATTAAGCTCCATTTCCTAACCTTCTTTTTGGAAGGTTTTTAGAATGTTTATAATTCTATATGTCTTTAAAAGTATTGTTGTAATAATAATGCAGATATTCCTTAACTTTCAGAATTGTCAGGTATCTAGCATTTATTAAGTACCTACTATGTGCCAGGCAGCACTTGGGATACAAAGAAAGGCAACAAATAGCTCCTGCCCTCAAGGAGCTTTACAGTCCAATGTGCAAGACAAAATGAAAATAGCTATGTACAAACAGGAGATGTATGTGCATATATATATATACATATATGTATATATGTATGTATGTATATATGTGTATGTATGTATATATGTGTATATGTATGTATGTGTATGTGTGTGTGTATGTATATATATATATGAGAGAGAGAGAGAGAGAGAGAGAGGGAAAGGATGTATGTGGGTGTGATGAATTGGAAATATTCTTATTAAGGAAGACTGAAAAGGTTTCTTACAGAAGGTGAGACTTTAGCCAATTCTTGAAGGAAGCCAGGGAAGCCAGGAGGCAGAGATGAGGAGGGAGAGTAATCCAGACTTGGAGGACAGCCAATATAAAAAGCTTGGGGATGAGAGATGGAGTGTCATGTTCAAAGACCGGCAAGAAGGTGAGTGTCATTGGACTTCAGAGTACAGGGAGAGGAGATTATTTTTGAGGAAAATACTTTTAAAACCTTAGGCACAACAGAAATAAAAGCTATGCATATACTCAAAGCAGTCAATCAATCATTAAGTATTTTGGGGGTACCTACCATCAGCCCAGCCTTATACTAAGTGCTACTGTAGAGGGGAAGATACAAGAAGAGGAAAAGCAGGGTACCTACTCTCAGACCACTTACAGTCTAGCTGGGAAAATAAGACACGCACACATTAAAACAAAACAAAGCCCTAACAATACCAATACATGGCTAGCACCAGACGATCAGCAAAGACAGTGAGTACCATAAGGAGGTTAGAGGTAGAGATCACTGGAGGCTGAAGTGTCCATGGAAGATACATGACACAATCAGGAGATGAATTGGGCCTTAAAGGTTAAATAGGATTTAGATGCTTGTGAAAGGATATGATTAGAAAAGAGAAAACACACAAGATAAAATGGGAGACAGAGACTAGACAATAATGGCAACATATTTTCAAGTACCTCACTAGGCCCCAGGGAGCCAGAGAGAGTTATTTGAAGGAGTTGGTTGGAATAGTTCTAGCCTCAAGGCTGCATGTGGCGCTCTAGGTCCTCAAGTGTGTCCCTTTGAGTGAATCCAAACTTCATATAACAAATCTCCTAAAAAAAGGATTTGTTCTGTAAAACTTGTACTCAGTCAAAAGGCCACACCCAAGGACCTAGAAGGCCACATGTGGCCTCAAGCCTGCTGGTTTTCCACCCCGGTATCGTAGGTAGAGCACTTGAGTTGGAGTAAGGAAGAGTTGAGCTGGAATCCTGCCTCAGACTCTTATTAGATGTGTTACCCAGAGAAAATCACTTAATTTCTCTGTCTCATTTCTTCATCTGTAAAACAGGATAATAACAATAGTACCTACTTTATAGGGTTGTTATGAGGATCAAATGAGGATATCTGTGAAGTACTTTTCAAAACCTTAAATGACTACACAATTATTGTTGTTATTTTTTGTTTACGTATTGTTTTTCCCATTAGCTTAGGAATGAGGTCTGAGGAACATTTCTAGTACAAGAAATTACAAACTCAGACACTTTCTCAGTCCAACTGCATATTTCAACCTATTTATCCTTTGTTCTCTCTGCATCTTCTTCCTATACACACGCCGTCAACATATCCTCCCTGACATAAAGACCCAGTACAATTTGGGGGTCATCCCATAAAATCTGTGTTGTGTTCCCATCTAGAAAACCCCTAGGAACTTCAGTGTCTAGTTCATTCTTCCCCTTTACTGAAAAAAAAAAAGACAGACTTTAGATCTTAGGCAAGGTCTTGGGATGACAAAGGCATTAAGAATAGAGAAGATTTTCTTCTCACAACAAAAATGCAGAAGGGATTCATAGTTGCAACTAGGTGACTTTAGTGGATAGTCAATAAGCCTTGGCTTTGAAGCCTGCTTCAGATACAATAGTTGTATGAGTCTGATCAAGGTACTTAACCCCTCTCTGCTTCAGTTTCCTCATCTGTAAATTAGGAATGATAATAATTGTACCTACCTCACAGAGTTGTGAATATCAAATGAAATTGTATATGCAAATTAATTTGAAAACCTTTAAGTGCTACATAAATATAATTATTGATACCAGTGCCCATAGAGTTAAGATATCTACCCTCACTTCCTGCAGACTCCTGTACAGTTCCTCAGACTTATTATACTAGGCTGCATGGCATATACATAGTATCACAGAGGTTAAAGAGAGATTTCGCAAGACTCACAGTACCAGTAAATGGCCAGTACTGCTTTGCTCCTCCCATCATATCTGCATACCTCATTTCTTACTGGTTGTGGCCCCTCCCATATTCCTTGTTTGGGAGATTCTCTTCTGTGCCCAACGGTCCTCCCCCAGTCAATGATCCATCATTGCCTGTCTGCTCATTCAGCATCCTTGTCTGACACCATCTGTTTCCCTCTAGGGCTGCCTAAATAACAGCTGCATTGAGTGCAGGCCTCTCTCCAGGTACATGTGTGCTTTGGTGTCTCTGTCTGGCACTTTTCCCTTCTTGCTCTGCCTCTAGGTCTCTCTTTGTGAGTGAGTCTCTGAAACAAGAGGAGAGACACCTTTCTGATTTCTCTTGGCTTTTTTTTGAGACTTAAAGGGATTTAGAACATGATGTCTTAGATATAAAATTTGCTGAAAGGTTTCTAGTTATACCTCATCTCCTAAGAATGTTTCATGAAGATTAGCACCAGGACTCAGGCATCTTTCCATTATTCCCTGGCGCCATATAAGTCAGATAGGCGGCACTGTGGATAGAGGGTTCAGGTTAGAGTCAGAAAGACTGATTTTCTTGAGTTCAGATCTGGCCTCAGATAATTATTAGCTATGTGACTCTGGGCACCTATTTGCCTCAGTTTCCTTATCTATAAAATGAGCTGGAGAAGGAAATGGCAAATACTGCAGTATCTCTGCCAAGAAAATCCCAAAGAAGGTCACAAAGAGTCAAACATGACTGAAAAACAAGTGAACAACAACTATGCTAGATTGAACTTACCTATCTTAGTCCCATCCATCCAGTACAGACCTGCCTCCACTTATCATGCTCTGACCACATCCGGGTTATGTCCAGACATAGAAGTGACCGAGGGTCCAGACCCAGAGGATCTTCCATTTTATGATAGCCACTCCAAATTAGAAAGGTAGAGACTTCCAGTGCCAAGATGGTGGAGTAAAGAAGGAACCCTCTGAGGCTGTCCCAAATTCCCCTCTAAAAAACTAGAAAACTGCCTCAGAATTGATCTAGGAGCAGGGAAGCAGCTTACTAGCCCAATAGGAAAGGTCTGTCTCACTGGGGTGGGAGAGAATCAAGGTCCAAGAGCAACAGCAGCAGCAGCCAGCCTCACAGCAGAGGGTCAGCAGCAGGAGCAATACCCCAGTGAGGCCCTACCCTCCCAAAGACCAGCAGACCTCTGGGCAAGTGAGTAATCTGTGCAGCACAGCAAGGTCCCACCCCAGCAACCCCTACCCCAGCACAGGCCCTTGGCTTCATTGCTGACCAGTGATGAGGCCCCTCCCCAGGGCTAACCAGTAGCAAGGCCCTGTCCCTGGGGTCTACCAGCAGAGAAACCATATTTCCATAGTAACCCAGCAGCAGGCCCCACCCCTGGGGCTGACCAGCAGCAAGCTCTCTCTTCCAGGGCCAGCCACCAGAAAGACTCTGTTACCTTAGCAACCCAGCAGTAAGGACCCACCTCTGGAGCAGGCCAATAGCTAAACCCCACACCCAAGAGAGGCCAAAAGGGAGGCCTAACCCCAGGACAAGCCAGAAAGGAAGCCTACCCTTTAGAGAAAGCAAGCAGCTAAGCTCAGAAGCCCAGTGAAAGCTAGCAGTAAGACCCAGAGCTCCAACACAAAAAGCTTAGGACAGTGCGGGACCAAAGCCCAACACTCACATAAAAACACCAAGTCACCAAAAAAAAAAAATAGAAAAAATTACCAAAAAACAAAAAGAGCTTGATTGCAGAAAATTACTATGGTGATAGGGAGGATCAAGGCATAAACTTAGAAGAGGACAATAGTGTTAAAATGGCTATATGTGAAGCCTCAAAGAAAAATGTAATTTAGTCACCAGTCCTACAAAAAAAATCCCTGATGAGATTTAAAAGAATTTTTAAAGGCAAATCAGAGAAGTAGAAGAAAAATTGGGAAAAGAAATGAGAGTAATGCAATAGAATCATGAAAAAAATGTTAATACCATGGGAAAAATATATAAAAACTTAACTGAAGAAAATAACTCCCTAAAAATAAAATTGGCTAAATGGAAAAGGAAGTACAAAAGCTCCCTGAAGAAAATAATTCCTTAAAAATTAGAATTGAACAAGTGGAAACTAATAAGTGTATGAGACATCAAGATATGACAAGACAAAATAAAAAAGTAATAAAAATAGAAGAAAATGTGAAATTTATCATTGAAAAAACAACAGACCTAGAAAATAGATCCAGGAGAGATAATATAAGAATTATTGGACTCCCTGAAAGCCATGATCAAAAGCCTGAAGAACATCTTTCAAGAAATTATCAAAGAAAACTGCCTTGATATATTAGAACTGGAGGGCAAAACAGAAATTGAAAGAATCCACTGATTGCCACCTGAAAGAGATCCCACAGTGAATACCCCCAGGAACCTCATTGCTAAATTCTAGAACTCACAGACCAAGGAGAAAGTATTGCAAGCAGCCAAAAAGAAACAATTCAAAAAATGTGGAGCTACAGTCAGGATTACACAGGATTTGGCAGCTTCTACATTAATGAAACAAAATATGATATACCAGAAGACAAAAGAATTAGGAATACAACTAAGAATTGCCCACCCAGCAAAATTGAAAATAATTTTTCTGAAGGAAAAATGGATATTTAACAAAATAGAGGACTTTCAAGCAGTTCTAATTAGAAGACCAAAGGAGAATAAAAAATTTGATCTCCAAATACAAGACTCAAGGGAAATATAAAACAGATTAATTAAAGAAACAAGAAAGAGAAAACATAAGAAATTCAGTAAATTTAAACTGTTTATGCTTCTATATGGCAAGATAAATATTTGTAACTTTATTATTATAAAAGCAATTAGAAGGAGTATATGTAGACAGAGGGTATGAATATAAGGTTATTTCAATGGGATGATACCCCAAAAACAAAATAAAGGAGTGAAAAAGAAAATTGCATTGGAAGAAGAAGGAGGGGGTAGAAATTGAATAGAGGTAAATTAATCCTTTATAAAAGAGACATGAAAGATCTATTATAATGGAGGGGAAGATGCAGGGGAGTGGCGGGCAAAGTTTAAACCTTACTCTCATCACAATTGACTCAAAGAGGGAATAACATACATACTTAGTTGAATATAGAAATTTATCTTATCCTATAAGGAAGTAAAAAGGAATGGGGATAATAGAAGGGGGGAGCAGATAAAAGGGAGGGTATATTGGGGAAGGCAGTGATCATGAGTAAAACACTTGTGAGAAGGGAAAGCATGGGGGAGTGAGAGAAAGTGGGATAAACAAGTGAAAATTAGCATGGAGAAAAATACACATTTAGTTATCATAACTTTAAATGGAGTGGAATGAACTCACCCATAAAACACAGGTGAATAGTGGAATGAATTAAAAAGTAGAATCCTACAATATGTTCTTAACAAGAAACACATTTGAAGCAGAGAGATACACACAGGGTAAAGGTAAGGGGCTGGAGCAGAATCTATCATGCTTCAGCTGTATCGAAGAAAGCAGGGGTAGGAATCCAGATCTCAGACAAAGCAAAAGCAAAATAGATCTAATTAAAAGAGACAAGGAAGGAAACTATATCTTGCTGATAGGTACTATACACAATGAAGTCATATCTATACTAAACATATATGCATCAAATGGTATAGCATCTAAATTTTTGAAGGAGAAGTTGAATGAGTTACAGGAGAAAATAGATAATAAAATTATACTAGTTGGAGACCTCAAGCTCTCCCTCTTAGAACTAGATAAATCTAACCACAAAATAAAACCAGAAAGTAGTTAAGGATATAAATAATATTCTGGAAAAGTTAGATATGATAAATCTATGGAAACAATTGAATAGGAATAGAAATGAATATACCTTTTTCTCAGCAGTATATGACACCTACACAAAAATTGACCTTGTATTAGGACATACAAACCTCACAAACAAATGCAGAAAAGCAGATATAGTAAACGCACCCTTTTTAGATTATAATGCAATAAAAATTACATTTGATAATGGACAACAACAACAGAGATTAAAAATCAATTGAAATTAAATAAGCTAAGGCTAAAAAAAACAAATAGGTAAAAGAACAAATCAAAGAAACAATCAACAATTTTATTAAGGAAAATGACAACAATGAGACAACATATCAAAACTTACGGGATATAGCCGAAGTAGTGAAAAAATGTACATCTCTAATTGCTAAAGACAACAAAATAGAGAAGAAACAGAACAATTAATTGGGCATGCAACTAAAAAAAATTGAAAAAGAAAAAATTAAAAATCCCCAATTAAACACCAAAATGGGAAACAAAATAGAAAGTAAGAAAACCATTGAACTGATTAATAAAAACTAGAATCTGGTTTTATGGGGAAAAAAAACAA
The DNA here is from genome assembly GCF_900497805.2 of Vombatus ursinus. Classification (NCBI taxonomy): domain Eukaryota; kingdom Metazoa; phylum Chordata; class Mammalia; order Diprotodontia; family Vombatidae; genus Vombatus; species Vombatus ursinus. The sequence continues at coordinate 44,179,638 of NW_020954556.1, read as the reverse complement.
TAAAACAGATAAACCATTGGTTAATTTCACTAAAAAAAAAAAGGAAAGAAGAAAACCAAATTACTAGTATTAAAAATGAAAAGGGTGAACTCACCACCAATGAAGAGGACACTGATAAAATTGTTAGGAGCTATTTAGCCCAATTATAGCCCAATAAATTTGACAATTTAAATGAAATGGATGAATATCTACAAAAGTATAAATTAGTCAGATAAACAGAAGAAATAAAATACTGAAATAACCCAATCTTAGAAAAAGGAATTGAACAAACCATCAATGAACTTCCTAAGAACAAATCCCCAGGACTAGATGGATTCACTACTGAATTCAACCAAACATTTAAAGAACAATTAATTGCAATACTATATAAACCATTTAGAAAAATGGGCAAAGAAGGAGTCTTTCCAAATTCCTTTTATGACACTAATATAGTGCTGATACCCAAACCAGGAAAAGCCAAAACAGAGAAAGAAAATTATAAACCAATTTCCCTAACAAATATTGATGCCAAATTTTTAAATAAAATACTAGCAAAGAGATTACAGCAATATATCATAAGGATCGTACATTCTGACCAGATGGGATTTATAACAGGAATGCAGAGTTGGTTCAATATTAGGAAAATGAATAGCATAATTGACCATATCAATAACAAAACCAACAGAAATCATGATTATCTCAATAGATTAAAAAACAGCTTTTCCCATTCCTATTAAAAACACTAGAGAGCATAGGAATAAATGGACCTTACCTTAAAATGATAAGTAATATTTATCTAAAACCATCAACAAACATATGTAATGGGGATAAGTTAAAAGCCTTCTCATTAAGATCAGGAGTGGATACCCATTATTACCCCTATTTTTTAATATTGTAATAGAAATGTTAGCTATAGCATTAACAGAAGAAAATAAATTAGAGGAATTAGAATGGGCAATGAGGAAATAAAACTATCACTCTTTGCTGATGATAAGATGTTATACTTAGAAGGTCCTAGAGAATCAACTAAAAAACTACTTGAAATTATTAACAACTTTAGCAAAGTTGCAGGATACAAAATAAACCCACATAAATAATCAGCATTTCTATATACTACCAACAAAGTCCAACAGCAAGAGATAAAAAGAGAAATTCCTTTTAAAATAACTGTAGACTATATAAAATACTTGGGAATCTGTCTGCCAAGACAAACCCAGGAACTATATGAGCACAACTACAAAACACTTTTCAGGCAAATAAAGTCAGATCTAAACAACTGGGAAAGTATTAATTGCTCATAGGTAGACTGAGCCAATATAGTAAAAATGACAGTTCTGTCTAAAGTAATCTACTTATTCAGTGCCATATAAATCAAACTATCAAAAATTATTTTATAGAGCTAGAAAAAAATAAAATAATAATGATAATGACAAAATTCATCTGTAAGAACAAAAGCTCAAGGATATCAAGAGAATCAATGAAAAAATGCTAAAGAAGGTAGTCTAGCCATACTGGATCTTAAACTGTATTATTAAGTAGTAATTATCAAAACAATCTGGTACTGGCTAAGAAATAGAGTGGTGGATCAGTGGAATAGCTTAGGTACAAATAACATAGTAAATGACCATAGTAATCTGGTATGTGTTATACCCCAAAATCCAAGCTTTTGGAACAAAAACTCACTATTTGACAAAAACTGCTGGTAAAACTGTAAAACAGTATGGCAGAAACAAGGTACAGACCAACATCTTACACTGTATACCAAGATAAGGTCAAAGTGCATACCTGATTTAAACATAAAGAGTGATACCATAAATACATTAAGAGAGCATGAAATGTTTTATCTATCAGATTTATGGATAAAGGAAGAATTTAGAACCAAAGAAGACATAGAGAGAAACACAAAATATAAAATGATTTTGATTATAGAAATTTTAAAAAGTTTTTGCACAAACAAAACAAATGCAACCAAAATTATAAGGAAAGCAGAAAATTGGGGGGGGTTGCAACAAGTATCTCTTAGAAAGGCCTCATTTCTCAAATACATAGAGAACTGAGTCAAATTTATAAAAATACAAATCATTCCCCAATTAATAAATGGTCAAATGACATGAACAGGGAGTTTTCAAACAAAGAAATCAAAACTATCTATAGTCATATAAAAATACTCTAAATCATTATTGATCAGAGAAATGAAAATTAAAACAACTCTGAGATACCACCTCAGAACCATCAGAGTGGCTAATATGAAAAAAAGGAAATGTTGGATGTTGGAGGGAATGTAGGAAAACTGGGGCACTAATGCATTGTTGATGGAGTTGTGAACTAATCTTACCATTCTGGAGAGCAATTTGGAACTTTGCCCAAAAGGCTATAAAACTGTGCATACCCTTTGAGCCAGCAATACCACTACTAGGTCTGTATCCTGAAGACATCCAAAAAGAGGGAAAAGGACCTATTTGTACAAAAATATTTATAGCAGCCTTTTTTGTGTGGTGGCAAGGGGATGCCCATCAATTGGAGAATGGATAAACAAACTGTGGTATGTGATTGTAATGGAATATTATTGTGCTATAAGAAATGACAAGCAGGGTGATTTCAGAAAAACCTGGAAAGATTTACATGAACGGACGCATAGTAAAGTGAATAGAACCAGGAGAATGCTGTACACAGTAACAGCAATATTGTTCAATGAAGAACTGTGAATGATCTAGCTATTCTAAGCAATCCAATGATCCAAGACAATCCCAAAAGACTAATGATGAAGCATACTATCTGCCTCCAGAGAAAGAACTGATATTGATTGTATAGAATGAAATATGCTATTTTTTTGCTTTCTTTCATTTTTTTCTTTTATTCAAGTCTTCTTGTACAAATGACTTATATGGAAATGTTTTACAAAATTGCACATGTATAACCTATATCTGATTGCTTATTATCTCAGGGAGGGAAGAAAGGATGGATAGAATTTGGAACTCAAAACTTTAAATAAAAATGTTTAAAAATTGGGGCAAAAAATTGGAAAGGTAGTATAGTGTAATGATACAGAGAAGGGACATAGAGCCAAAAATATCTGGATTCAAGTCCCACTTCTGACATATACATGCTCTGTGACCTGGGGCATGTCTCTTAACCTCTTAGCACACCCAGATAGCTCTCTATAGTTGTAAGTGGCAGAGGTGCTACCTGCACTGCTATAGGAAATTTCCTTGCCAGGGACCTCCCTGTATCATGAAATCACAGGTCTTGTGCCTATTCTTATCCACCCACACCATGGACACACAACCAGTAATCCTAACTATTCCCACTTTCTTTTGCTACAGTCCCTCACTGGATGACTAATAAGTTCTCTCACCAATAACAGTCAATGACTCAACCATCCATGTGGCTGACTCAACAAACCTACCCCACCACTCAAAATCAGGTGGTCAGGAAACAGCCTGACCATTCCTTTATTGCCCAAGGAACAATCAGTGACAGCATTCTGTTGTTAGTAAGTTTATGTGGCTCACACATAGCCATCTATCTTCCCCCAAATTTTCAGCCTTAACACAATGTTATAAGTGTAAGGAATAGATCCAGGCAAAATGTTATGATATATTTAAGGGGAGAAAAAAAATCAATCTGAGATGATCCAAGGAAGGCTTCCTGGGAGAAAATGGTACCTGAGTTTTGCTTTGAAGGAACAGAAGAATTTTAATAGGAAAAAAAAAGTTGGAGTAGAGTGAGGAAGGAGCCCCTTTCAAGGGTTGGTATGATTAAAGGCATAAAGATAAAAGGGCAAGAAAAGAACAGAAAATCAAGAGCAGTTTACCTTGACTGGAGATCAGAGCATGCAAAGGGGGCTCATAGCTCATTTTGGCTACAGCAGAGAGTTTGTGTAGGCAAGTAGCTGGAAGTGAGGCTGGAAGTGTAGGCTGGGGGTATATTGCAGAAGACCTGAATGACAGAGTAGGATGTCTGGACTTGACCTTGTAGACAATAAACAAGCCATTAAAGATTTTTGAACAAGGGAATATGATGTAAGCCGCATTTTAGGAAGATTATCTTGGAACAGGGTGCAGGATGGTTAGGATACAGTGCCTGGAATCAGGATAACCAGTTGGCAAACTACTGCAGTAGCCCAAGCATGAGACAATAGGGTTCCAAATTAAGGCTGTGGAAGAATGTCAAGGAAACAATGGATACCTCCATTCATCTTGTCCCACTCTCACAAGGCAAGCTTAGCCGTAATTCAGTGTTGTTGTTTTTCTATAGTTTACATTGGCTCTCTGAGGTATTCCTCTGAGGTATTCCAGATTCTCACTCTTTCTAGAAACAAAACTTAATGAGGGAAAAAGAAGCAATTGTCCCAGACCTGTTCTCACACCAACTACACTGCACCCTGGAAAGAAAAACAGAAGCTAGCATCTAAAATAATCCAAAGTCTGGCTCTCAGCTGGGAAATCTCAAACAGTACTGAGTCTAAGAATATGGAGCTCAGCATTCACAGCAAGCCGATAGGGACCGCACTGGGGGGCCAGTGAGAAGAAATTGGCAGCAAATGCTAGGTCTTCAGAAGCCTCTGAGAGTAAAAAAGAGAAAGAAAGGAAGGAAGGGAAAAGAGAAGTGAGAGAAGAAAAGAGAGAAAATAGAGATGGAACAAGAAGCAGAAGAAGAAAGAAGAGGAAAAGAGAGACAGAGACAGAGACATAGAGAGTGACAGAGAGCCAGAGCCAGACAGAGAGACAAGCTATTGAAGATTCTCATATTACGTGGAATGATAAAATCCCCTGACCAGTGATGGTCAGGACTGTTTCTTTACTTAAAATACTTCAAGTTTTTAGGATTTCATCAGTGTAGATGCTCCCTCTCCCTAGCTTTTATTAGTATTATTAACACCACCAACAATAACAGTTTACATGTAAACTGCAATCCTATGGTTTAGTGGATATTCTTTATTAATTGCTGTGGCTCAAAAATTAATTACTCTGTATCTGACATGGTGATTTATCTCTCTGAAATTTGCTAGGCTGTCCTCAGATGACAAACACATATTCCATCACTTAACTGCTCTGGGTCCCCATCTGTAAAATGAGAGAATGGGATAAATGAGTTCTAAGGTACTTTCTTACTCTAAGTATGCATGACTTCAACAACCTAGAAAAGGTAGAGAGGCAGCAGTAATTAGAGATGCTAGGTGTAATGGAAAACTCAATGAACTGGGAGTAGGTAGATGTTGTAGCAGTTGGGCAGCTGGGTGCCTACTGCAGAGAATAGAGGGTGGGACTAGGAATCAAGTAGGAATGGAATTCAAATCCTACTTTAGACAGGTTATTAGTTGAACCTCCACAAGTCACTCACCCTACCTTGTTGTTGTTTTCCAACCCTTTGTGATCCCATTTGGGATTTTCTTGGCAGAGATACTGGAATGGTTTGCCATTTCCTTCTCCTACAAATGAGGAAATGGAGGCAATAAAGTGACTTGCCCAGGGGAGCACAAACGTTAAATGTCTAAGCTCAGATTTGAAATCGAGAAAATGAGTCTTTCTAACTTTGGGCCTGGCATTCTATCCACTGCACCACCTAGATGCCTAACCTAATTTAGCCTGACTTTTTTTTCATGTATAATGGGAATAACAATAGCATTCAAAGGGTTGTTGTTCAGATCAAATAAACTAATATATGTAAAGTATTTTGTAAATCTTAATGTAGTACTTACATACTGGTTATTTATTATTAGTAGCAACTCTGAGTTCTACTTGTAACTGAAACTTTTTTTTTTTGGCCTTTCTTTGTATACTCGATATTTAGCACAGTACCTGGCTCCTGGTAGATGCTTAAAAATTGCTAACTGACTGACTATCAATAATTTGCTGTGTGACCTAGGGAAGTGTGAGCTTCAGTTTCCTCAATTACAAAAGGTGTAGTTGGGACTGAATTATCTTTTAAGTTCCTTTTTCACTCTTACATTCTATGATTTTATTAATATGGGGCATACCTTCCTGTACACAACAAATGAATTTCTAAAAATTTGCATATAAAAGAAAAGCATTAAAAACAATTAAAGGAATCTTGCAGGAATTCAATCAATCAATAAACATTTATTAAGCACCTACTATATGCTGGACCTTCTACTAAGTGTTAGTGACACACAAAGTCAGTCCTTGCCCTCACGGAGCTTACAATCTAAAGGGGGAGACAACATGCAAACAAATATATACAAAACAACCTACATACCAGATAAATGGGAAGTAATTAACAGAAGGAAGGCATTGGGATTAAGAGGGGTTGGAGAAGGCTTCTGTATAAGGTGGGATTTTAGTTACAACTTAAAGGAATTCAGGGAGGCCAATAGTCAGAGAAAATGTTCCAGGCTTGGGGAATGGCCAGAGAGAATGCCCAGAGTTGAGAGATATGGAATGGCTTACTGATGAAACAGTGGCCAGAGAGAGTGATAAGTGTTCACGGACAGTGTCATTGGATTGAAGAGTACTTGTTCGGGAGTCAAGTGTAAGAATACTAGACAAGTAGGAGAAGGCTAGGTTATGAAGGGCTTTGAATGCCAAACAAAGCATTTTGCATTTGCTCCTGAAGGCAATCGTAAGCTACTAGAGTTTGTTGAGTAATGCAATGACATGATCAGATTGTGCTTTAGGAAAATCATTTTAGTAGATTTGAGAGATGCTGCAAAGATGAAATCTACAGATCTTGGCAACAGATTGGATGTGGGAGGTGAGTGATTGTGAAGAATGCAGGATGGTTCCTACTTTGGGAGCCTGAGCACCTGGGAGGACAGTGTTGCCCTCTACCGTAAGGGGAAGACAGGAGAAGGAGAGAGTGTAGGGGGAAATATATACAGAGTTCCATTTTGGACATATTGAGTTTAAGATGCTTACAGAGATCTAGTTCAAGATGTCTATGAGACAGTTGGAGATGTGAGATTGGAGGTTGAGAGAGAGATTGGGGCAGGCTAGGTAAATTTGAGAATCATCATCAGAGAGAAGGTAATCAATCCCTTTGAAAAGTCAATTATTGTTCCAGATTTGCTTATTTTGTGAGTTTGAATTTTCATATACTGCATCAGCTTTGACTCAATCTCATCATCAGGAAAAATCAGATCAGACCTGAAACTCACACCTCCTCAGTACTTCTGAGACCCCTCCCTTCCTCTGATCAGAGAGGGTGAAGAATAGATAGTGGGGGGCTCTTTCCAGATTCTCCATGTAAGGAGTTCACACAGGGGAACTATTCCATCATTTCCCACCCCACTGTCCTCCTCAAGACATCATCCCACCCCTATATTGGGTACCCTTCCAACTTTCAGCTTTTTTTTTTTGATGTTGTCTTTCTCCATTATATTGTGAGCTCTTTGAGGGCAGTGAGATGGCTTTTGCCTTTTTTTGTATCCCAGCACTGTTTGGTGTTCTGATATATAGAGTGCTTAATAATAGGTGCTTAATATAGGTGCTGAATAAATGTTTATTGACTGACTTACAAACTGTAAAAGCCTGCTAAACTATTTACTGTCGAATCCCAGTTTGGCTTAGAGGCAAGGGATTGGATTATGTGGCCCCTTGAAGTCCGTCCTAGGTGGGGAAATCTCTTAAGGCTTTGTGAGTTCCTTTTGTAGAATCAGTACAACTCACAATAGATATGCAAAATATCAACAATAATATTCAGCTTCAAATGCACGCACCGACTCAAATGGGCATGATTTAGGGGGACTGCGGAGATGACAGGAGAAAAGGTCCAAAAAGGAGGGAATAAAAGACTTTATGATGATTTACAGCATTGATGTAAATGCATTTTGTTGAAATCACTTTCCTGGCCCATGAAGCACTTTTTATTGACTACATAATGTAGAAACACGATCAAAGGATTTTAAGCCCATTTGCTACAAACATTTTCTCAAACTATCATTACTCCAAAAAGATTCATATCTGCAGCCGATCTGGAGTGAATAGTGACTGTGGTATCAGAGCTACAGTTCTTATTGGAAAATTCCTCTTTGCAGATTGTTACTTTCCTGGCGCTTAATGAGACCAGGGTCTGAAAAAAAAAATGGAATCTCATTTTACTTCTGCCTTTTTAAATGTAGGCTTTTAACTATCATAATTTTAAATACTACATTCACCTCTCTCCAAACAGCATACAAAATAAAACATAGAGATAACTGGCAGAGTTTGAAATGCGTAAATCAAAATGCAATTGCTTTGGGAGGCTCTTAAGAACAGTAGCAGACTAGAGAAGAAAAAGGTACACATGATGTGTGTCTGGAAGATTATCTTTGTAGGTAGCTATGTATATGATATTATGAACTAACAGTTCTTCCATTCAGGAACTGGCATCCTAAAGATATGGGCATAGTGCAAATATTTAACCCCTTATTATAAATTATATAGTATATATAGTGGGTAGAGAGCTACTCTCAAAGCCAGGAAGGATTGGGTTCAAACCTTGCCTCTAACACAAAATGATGGTATATCCTGGGCAAATTACTTAACCTCCCACCACTCTAGGCAATCACCCTGTACAATGAAATCACAGGATCAGTCCTTACTCTAATTTTATTTAATCCTCTATAACAAGTTCTCAGTCGTGATAATATTAGAAACAAGAAAAAACTGGTTTGCTATTAATGTAAGATGACTTCTGAATTATTATTAACGATAATGACAGATTATGTTTATTAGTCCTAAGCTTTTTAGGGTTAGGGTTAGGGTTAGAACACTTTATAGTCTTGTTAGAACGAAGGCCTGAATTTGAATCCTGTCTCTGGTATGTGTATCAATTCTATAACCATGTGCTAGTGTCTTAACTTCCTTTGGTCCGGTTTCCTTATCTGGACCCTGGTGATGATGATAATAATACCTGTCACTCCTATGTCACAGGGTTGTCATGTTGCTAAAATGAAGTAGAGAATTATAAAATGCTTTGCAAAATTTAAAATGTATTGTAACTTTCACTTGTTGATATTCTTTACCTTGACCCTAAGGAACCTAAGAGATATGTAGTTACTCCCATTTTAGAAGTGAGGCAAATGAAGCCCAGAGAGGTGCCTACAATTATACATCTGGAAAAAGCTTAGATTTAGTCCCAGGTCTTGAGTCTAGCAATCATTCCAATATGGTGATACCGACTCTAAAAACACTTAAGGAGTCCTGGTTGGGGGTGGAATACCAGTCTTTGAACTTTCTTATCAGCAGTGTTAAGAATTATCCTAAAATGAAATGGGCAGGCTTGAGGGATTGCCCCTCTATGGAGGTCTTCTAAAGGAACGTGGAGAACCACTTATTAGGCTTAACAAAATCATGAAATTTTAGAGACTGAAGACATCCCATAGGCCATATAGTCCAACCTTTGCCTGTATGAGAATTCAGGTTATGACATATCCAGAAATTAATCATCCAGCCTATGCTTGAAGATGACCAGGGAGGGATATTTTGTATAGGAGCTTCTTCTACAGGGAACAGTTCTAAGATTCCATTGAGGATTCTTCCTGAACACAATAGTGTGGGATTCTGTGACATGTGCCTGTGGGTATATATCAGCCCACCTTCCCTTAGAGACACATAAAATAAGCAGCATTTTCCAATCCCTGGGCACTAAATTACTACCTACCATTTGCCAGTGTCAGTCCATCAGTCAATCAACATTTATTAAGTGCCTACTTTTTGCCAAGCCAATCCCTTCCAAGGAATAAAAAGAGGCAAAAGACAGGTCCTAGTTTCAAGGAGCTCCAAAACTAATGAGAGAAAACATAAAAACAACTCTGTATGAACAATCTGTATACATGAATTAGAGAAAATAAACAGAAAGTAGATATAATTATTAAGGGAGATTAGGAAAGACTTCTTATAGAAGGTGGGATTTTAGCTGGCACTTGAAAGAAATCAGGGAAGCCTAGAGACAAAAATGAAGAGGCAGAATACCAACAGGCTGATCTATACTTTCGGAACAATAAATAGACTTTGTTAATAAGTGAGTTTGTAGTGAACTCTCCCCTATTCCACTACTTTAAAAATGACAAAATAACCAATCACCTGGCATATGTGAAAAGGGAATGATACCTTTAGCGACCTGGTTTAACATCTGTGGAGGGGAGGAGATTATCCCGTGATTTTCTAAGGCAAAATCCATGACCTGTTCAACTTTAACGAGCTTAGGAGAACACAGAAAGCTGAAGAATTTTCTAGGGCAATAAGCTTACTAAAAAGGCCATTTCTAAGAACCTTGGTTGTTGTTTTTTAAAGGGGTAATATACTGCCTGGGAAGAAATAAATTACTAGGTAAAGATGAATGTGTTTCGTTTTTCTTTAAAATTCTACCTTGTAAGAATTTCACCTATAGCTAGACAAACAGTGAAAAAAAAAACAAAACATAATACAGTATTTCTTTTCCTGCATAGCAGAAAACACAAACGTCGGAGCTGAAAGCAAATGCATTGATCCCATAGCACTGCAGAGAGAAATGTAGTGGGAACTATTCTTCATTGCTATTCTAACCAGTATATTCCACAACAGTTTCCTCTTGAAAATAAAAATGAAAATAAATTGCATTCAAATGCACAGTGAAAGTTAAGAAGAGGCTGGCTTTTAAAAAAAAAATTAGTTCGAATGTTTCTATTATTATTTTTTTAGAACACCAACTTCTCAGATTCCAAGATGTAGCTAGACCATTGCCCCTAGTGACTCACTAGCCAGCAAGATGTTGAGAATGCCATGAAACTGAGGACAATTTATCAAGGAAAACAGAGAGCGGGGACAAGGCCTTCCTAATATTTTGTGTAGGATCATTATGGACAATCAGAAGTTCAGATTAATTTAATTTTTTTAATATTTAATTTGCTCATATGTGCTGAAATAACAAGCCATTTCTTACAAGAACGTCCCCTCTCAGTGGTAAATCCTTGCATTGACTATCCCAGCCCACACTGATGTTTCCAGTCAGTGAATTTCTGTGGGATGCTAGAATTGGAGCCAAAAAGACTTAGGTTGGAATCCTTCCTCTGGTATTCACTTGCTGCGTGAATGTGGGCAAGTCAATCACTTAAGTTTTCTGAGCCCTTGTTTCCTCATCTGTAAAATAAAGATAAAAAATACCTGCAGTGCTTATTTTTACAATATTATTATAAAGCTCAAAAGAGATAATTTTTGGGAAAACACTTTGCAAAACTTTAAAGCACTTTATATTTTCAGGGTGAACCAGCATTAAGATTTTAGGGACATGATATTACTAGATAGCTATATAGATATAGTTAGGAATAGGGATAGGGATAAGGATAAGGATAGAGATAGAGTTAGAGATGGAGCGAGGTAGAGGTATATGTAGACATAGATATACATATAAATATATATATATATATATATTTATGTATGTGCATATGCATGAATTTATTGTTCCATTTTTCAGTTGTGTCTGATTCTTTCTGACCCCATTTGAGGTTTTCTTGACAAAGATACTGTAGTAGTTTGACATTTCCTTCTCCAGCTCATTTTACAGGTGGGGAAACTGAGGCAAACAAGGTTAAATGACTTGCCCAGGGTCACAGTTAGTAAGTGTCTGAGACTGGATTTGAACTCAGGAAGAAGAGTCTTCCAGACTCCAGGCCCAGCACTCAAACCTAGCTGCCCATATGCATGCAAACGTGCATGTATATTAAGCTTTAATAGTTTAAAACTGTACTAAGACTTCTGGCCCACTAATCAGTGGCTGCATCCAAGATAGCTTCTGTTCATGCAGGGGCAGCAGCCAATGTTAAGGGCTAAAGCATCACAGATGGGCCTGTGCATGCTCATTGGCCTGTAGTAGCTAAGCACTTCAGCTAAGCCGACCATGAGCTGACAGAGTAACCGTAACATCCACTCATCCATGTGCGAGGCAACGTTGTAAGAGCTAGAAAGAATTCCTTCTCATTGATTTTTTTATCTCTACACTTCTAGGTTTTCAGTGTGCTGGATTGTTTTCAGATTAAACGTAGAAATTCTAGCAATATGTTGGAGCAGAGTGGTGTCTTTACAGGACTTTGGCATGGGGCTGTGTTCATTCTTAGAACTGATTGATATTCTGCCTTTCATTATCCCGACACATGCATTTGTGCACTTGCTCTCATGGAGGGGCTTAGGAGTGTCACTGACTCAGGGAGAGAATTGTTTCACTTTGATTGGAGAGTGGTAATTTACTAGGGAACCTCTCTGGCATGTGTGTTCTGCTAAGAGTAGGAAGTTCCAATAGAACTAGCTGGTGATGAAGTTTGACTCACAAACAATACCTGAGATGAAGTTAATACAAAATCCCAATTTATTTAGAAAGATAAAATTTGTGTAACACTGCTGGAGTATTTATCTCCTCCTTTTCCCTTTCCTCTTCCCATCTTTTCCCTTTTCCACCCAACCTGACTTCCCAGCTACATTTTACCTCTTTTCTTCCTCTATTAAAATGTAAGCTTCTTGAGGGCAGGTATTTTTTTTTTCTTGCTTTCATTCATATCTCTAGGGGTTTAGCACAAAGCCTGACATATCGGAAATACTTAATACTATATGTATCTATTATGTATTGAGTACATAATAGCTAAATACAGTTTTGTATGGAGTAGCTAGATGGTGCAGTGCATAGAACACTGGCCCTGGAGTCAGGAGGACCTGAGTTCAAATATGACCTGAGACACTTACTAGCTGTATGACCCTGGGCAAGTCACTTAACCCTGTTTGCCTCAGTTCGTCATCTGTAAAATGAACTGCAGAAACAAATGGTCAACCACTCCAGTATCTTTGCCAAGAAAACTCCAAATGGGGTCACAGATAATTGGACAAGACTGAAATGACTCAATATTTATGTATGTTTGTATATATGTATGTATCTATAATATCTTGTCTATCCATTTATTATCTCTCTCTATTTCTATCTACATCCATGTTTCTATCGTCTATCTACATTCATCATCTCTCTTTGTCTATCTATCATATCGTATCATACCGTATTTATCTCTGTCTATCTATCTCAAGGGATATGCACAGTGATGGGTGGGGTTGGTAATTAAGAGAGACAGAAGAAGGAGAGGAGACAAGAGCTACAAGGAGAGTGGTAGCAACTCTCTAGTAGAGAAGGCCTCCAGAAGTTTTGTTCATCTGTTTTTCTCTCACCTTGCACTAATGAGATGGCATGGAAAAACTGGAAGACTCCATAGAGAATCATCCTGGTATTTCTTGAGAAACAGGGGCATGAAGTGGAGGACGAGAATTTAATTTATCAACTCAACCTGCCCCTGCCCTCCTCATACTCCCATGCTGCATCATTCCCTCCACCTCTGTGAGGCAGGGAGAAGAGGTAGGTGAGGACAAGACTGATCTCAGGGGGAAGAGCATCTGCCAGAGAAACTCCCATGATCTCGAGTGTGACTGGAGATATGTCTACGTTCTTGGGACCAAACAGTCATCTTTGGTGAGTCCTGGTAAATCAATGTACAGGGAACCACAATATAATTTCTCTCTCTGTATTTCCCTGCCTTTCATTGCTTATACTAATATATATGGAGTTGGAGCAGGGGAAGGTGTCCCAGGGCTCTCTGTCGGTCTATCTTTCTGTCTGTCTGTCTGTCTCTATTTCTCTGTCTCTGCCTCTGTGTCTCCCTCTCTTTCTGTCTCTGTCTCTGTCTCTGTCTCTGTCTCTCTCTCTCTCTCTGATATGTTAGCTATCATGGTTCAGGAATTTCCAGGCTGATTCTCAAGGATGGTTAAAGGAAGATATTTGGCTATGAAGGATCACTTAACCTCTTTTTGTTTCATTTTCATTAATTTTCATTATGTTCAATATACATGTGGTCACAGTATTTGTGCCTGTGCCTTATAAATGAAGTCTGTCAATGACGGATAGAAGAGAATCCAGAAAAGGGTAGGGAGTAGAATCACAGAATATACATACATATTGCTTTCTGTGTAATTTTCCCAATCATACCCTAGCTAAATCCAGGATCTGGTTCACGCGGGTTTAATCTAGCTCAGTGCCTCAACTGCAACCATGAATGCCTGCAGTGGAGGCTCACATAGACATTTGCAGGTGGAGCACCCTCTGGTGGCCATAAGGGATACTGTAGCTTTTTGAGAATCTATCCCAAGAGCAGAAACTCCGTTTAGTTAAATAGGTTAGGCTTAAATAAGGCTGTGTATCAACATATTTTTGCTGCTTACATGGCAGTGCTACTCTACAATGTACCAACTGTCTCGTGGGGTACATACAAAGCATCGCACCCAGTTCATAAGTGTCACTCTATGTCTTCATATGACCTCTGTCTTTCCTTCCCTCTTTCTTCTCCCTTTCCATCACACCTGTTTTGTCTTCACTCTGCCCCCTTCACCATCTCAGCCCTGTAATTGAACAATTCAACTACACCACTGTCTACATTTTAATATCTTGACTATTCACGCTCTGCCAATCCTCAACTTAGGTTCACCCCCATTATCCACCTTCTCTGCTCCTACGCCAATTCTGCTAAATATTACCAGAGGAAGTCACATTACCATGCAGACAGACTCCATTAGAAATTTATATTATCTTCTCTTAACCAGGCCCTCATTGTCACATATCAATCGTTTTTTTCCTTCATCCCTGAGTGACTCTCTATTACATTGCCCCAAACAGATGTTCAAAACTTTCCTTTCTTTCATGCTGTATATTCCTTCTCCAAAGCTCCCACTTACCCAATGACCTTGCCTTGAAATTTACAGCAAAAATCAAGACAATTCATACTAAGTTCTTTCACTTCCTTACTCACACCATTAAATATTTTTGTCCAAATGTGTATAACTATCCTCAGTTGCTACCTGAGTCCTGAACATCTTAAATCTCAGCATCTAAAATTCAATGTGTCCAAAATGAAATGATGACCTCTGCCCTTCCCCCCACCCCCATTTTCTTGTTTCAATCAAGTGCACCACAATCTTCTATATTTCCCAGGTATGTAATTTCACAGTCATCCTTAACTCTTCTCTCTCCCTCAAAACCTACATTAAACTAGTTGCGGCATCTTATGGATTCTACCTCCATCCATTTCCTCTTCACTCATGGGACCACTCCCTAGGTTCGCTCCTCTCTGTTTCTTACTAATCCTGCTTCCCGTTGGGATCTCTCATTTCAAAAACATCCTTCCCACAGCTCTCTAAATAACTTTCTTAGAGTCTGAGTGTGTCAGCCCCATACTTATATGAGAGCTTCCTGTGGCTCCCTATTACTGCTAAGTAAAAATATTAACTTTTAAGGTTGGAATTTAGGGCTTGCTATAATCTTGTCTCAGACTTCTTTTCCAGGTTGGCCTCCCCTTCAAACACTCCACACACTCAAAGCTAAACTCCACTGGCTGTTGCCTGAGCCCAGCATTCCATCTCCTATTTCTGTCTATGCACTTACTCTTAATCTCTGCCTTTCAGAATCCTCATCTTCCTTCATGTTACTTCCTCTGTAAATCTTTTCCTGATTCCTCTCCTTCAGCTGGTAGTCTGTTTCCCTCCTTGATCCCTACTTTAAATTAATCCCTTATAATTTACTTATTGGCATATAGTTGTATCCATCAGACAGAATGTGAGTTCCCTTTAGGGTTTCTGTTTGGTGTTCCCACAACCTTAGCACAGTGTCTTGTGTATTTTTTTTAAATCAGGGAGAGTGGGGGGAGGGATGGCAAGGTGATATTGACCTATAATTTCAATGGTATAGAAAACTGGATGACGAATCTCATTCTCCCCATATAGATCCTTGACTCACATGCTACTTAAAGCCTTAAAAAATTGCCTAGAACCTAAAGAGACAAATAACATCCATCACTTAATGGCAGTGACTGGAAGACCTGGGTTCAAATCCTGCCTCTTACAGATACTTGCTGCATGACTCTGCCTAAGTCACTGAACCCTCTGGGTGCCTTGCACATCATAATTATTTGCTGAATTGAATTAAAGTAGTCTAGGTGATAGACAGCTTCCCTTCTATGCTCTAAACTGCTTAAGGAAAGCGGCTGTAACTTCTTGTCTTGTAAACCTCATTGTACCTGATAAAAGGTAATGCTTACAGCAGGCCTTCAAAAACGCATCACCTGAATATGTGAAATGTATTCACAAACTGCAACCTGGAATCTTGGCAGATCTGTTGGGGCCCTGAGATTATGTCCTTCATTTCTCTGAATTCTTCACAGGCTACATGACACTGATAACTAAATATTCCTCCTTAGTCTCATGCCAGGAACTTTTAGGAGGGGATACAAATTGTTGTTGCTTTTGTTTTTTAGTTGGTGATCTCTTTGGCAAATGGTGAGAGTGGGTTTTTTCTCCCTTTTCTTAGCCTTAATTTTTAGAACATGATTCCTTACTCCTTTGCTATCCACCTCCCCACACACATGTGTCTTGCCCCATAAATCCCTCTGCTCTCATAAAAATCCCCAATTCTATAATCTGTCAATAATTTCTCTCACAATAAGCTTGCAAGGAAGGTAGAACCCATATTCTTACCATTTCACAGAAGAGGAAACTGAGGCTCCAAAATGTTTTGTATAAACCAGGATTCAAACCCAGGCTATCTGATGTAAGCCTAGCAATCTCTCTATTACAATATGCTACCTGCTCTAAGGAAAGGATCTGAATTGAATTAATTCATCCTCATTAAGGCAGATGAGAGCCGCTTCTGGAAGGCAGTATGCTGGGATGTGCGTAGATCGGGATACTGACTTCACAAAAGTTTGGGGAAAGAGCACCATGGCTGCCCAGTCTCCCAGTGCATTAGGTTGGAGGGAGGGTTCACTTAGGAAGACTCCCTTAAACAGCATGGAGAAATGGCTGATAAGGCTTAATGTATTAGCTCTCCCAGGAGTATTTTCATTTAAAATACATAAACACATGTGTGGGTTTACATATGTATATGAATGTACATGTGTATATATACATCTATGTGCATGTATGAATGTGTATAGGTATGTGTATGTATATATATATGATATAATATATGATACAATGAAATCATAGGTCTGAACAATGCATATATGCACATGTACATATATAGCACACACACATATACTATGTATATATGCGTGTATGTATATATACACATATATACACATGTGCACATACAACATACACACACACACACATATACACATATACATATATATAGTTCAGGCCTGTGATTTCATTAGAGTACAGGACTTTGGATGTGAAAAATTTTTCCACAGATAGAAGTCAGCAAACTCTCTGTTGTCTTAGCTATCTTAGAATTCTTCCTGGGACATCAGAGAAGTTAAGTGACATAGCTAGTATGTACAAGAGGCAGGCATTGAACCCTTGTGCTCTTGACTACAAGGCCAATTCTACCTGCAACAGTACACTTACTCTCTTTTCTCTAATGATAATAATAATGGCAACTAACATTTACATATGACTTAAAGTTTGCAAGTATTTCTGGTATCATTATTATTCCCATTTTACAGATCAGAAAACTGAGACTCAGAGAGGTCAAACAATTTACCCAGGGGTCAAATGGGTAGTAAATATCTGACATAGGATTTGAACCTACATCTTCCTAACTCCAAGCTTATGACTTAAGAGAATGAATCCCTAATAGTATAATTTTTCATGTTATACAGAATTTAAGGGGACAGTAAGGAGAGAATTTTGAGGAAGGTAGTAATGTTTTCCTGATATCTTTAAAATTTTACCATGCAGGAAGCTACCTCTGCCTATGATAAAGCAAGCCTTAGATGTACCTTTATTTTCATTAACAGGTGATATTTACTCTGTGATGACATCAAATCAGTCAGCAGTTCTTATGCTTGGAGCGTTGTATCATTTACAAGAAAGGCATCTTGTTCAAGAGCTACCTAGCCAGAAAAGCTGCTTAACTGGCATATTTTGATGATCAGCATGAGGTACTGAAATAGCTTCTGTTCTGAACATGTTTATATATGTGGCATTTCCACCCTTCCTCCCTCCGCTCCCCAACACACACATACACACACACACACACACACACACACACACACACACACA